>NW_024717745.1:0-13111 GCF_018991925.1 Homarus americanus
TTCAGATATAATATACAGTATACCATCTGTAATATAGCGAGGGTTGTAAAGATTTATAATGAAGAGAGTTCTGATTTATTAATATATACTGTACTTTGTTTTCCAATATATAACTATGCTGTATTCTCATTTGATGTTTTTTTATATCCTTTCACTTCATTTACCGGGGTTTGTGTGTTTCTGGAGGTGGGCTGGGGAAGGGATGCACCCAGTTAAGTTGTCAGTTAAGAATTTCGATGCTGATAAGTGGCGTGGACTGTACATTAATCGGTAAACAGCGGTCAAATGACAGTATCGTGTAAAATAATCAGCGTACATAAGATATAAGTATTCTGCTGTAAGGAATGAACGGAAAAAAGTCAATAAAAACTACTGCATAACCTTACAATATTCAGCTCAGTCACCAAACTGTTACGTCTCGCATGACCCAAACCTCCGACTGTTGTGTATAACCAAACTACTGCCGAATTTCCAGGAGGATAAATTTGTATTTACATTTTCAAGCTGAACCATTCATAGTTGCCCTGAAACCAATTCTCAACCATTTTCAGTAAAACCTGTAGTGTCTGATTCTATGTACACAGGATGAAACATGACTTGGCTGTTACTCCGAATCTGGACGGAGTTATAATCATTGGCTATTATTCATGACATTTTACTAAGATAAGCTGGGATTAATATAACTACATGTTATTGTTATGGCTTCACAAGTTTATTAAACATTTACATTTTAATGCTCATATTCACTAAACTGTCTATCAAATTCAAGAAGCGTTACCTTGAGGAAGAGCGAATGTTCTCTTGTCAAGATACACAGCAATATCAAGTTAACAACGGCATTGACATTTATTTGTTAGTATACAGTATAAATAAACTCTTCTGGACGATGATTGACAAAATGAAAACAGAAATATTCATTTTGAGCAAGAATCTGCTTCAGGATATGCTAAAAAACTGATCTAAATGTTATGTTAAAACGTAATTTGCTGCTCTGTACATCGTTATTTGTACCAACAAACTATAAAGTCCATAGCAGGCTTGTAACAGAAAACCCATTGTAACACAATAAACACTTAACCATGGACTCAACGCCAACACTCCTACCCAGTCTGAGCTATGCTTAAATTTCCTGTGTACGCCTGCGGTCATACTTTCAGACTATAAAAATATATTATTAATTATATATGCACCTTAAAATCTTTGTTTTGTCACATGTACAGCACGAGGTAGGTAACATGTACAGCACGAGGTAGGTAACGTGTACAGCACGAGGTAGGTAACATGTACAGCACGAGGTAGGTAACGTGTACAGCACGAGGTAGGTAACATTTACAGCACGAGGTAGGTAACGTGTACAGCACGAGGTAGGTAACATGTACAGCACGAGGAGGGGAACATGTACAGCACGAGGTAGGTAACATGTACAGCACGAGGAAGGGGAACATGTACCTTTGAGGAGTGGGTAACATGTGCAGCACAGGGTAGGTAACATGTACAGCACAGGGTAGAAATTAACATGTACAGCACAGGTGATAACATGTACAGCACAGGAGTAGGTAACATGTACAGCACGAGGTGGGCATATGCAGCACGAGGTGGGTAACATGTAGTCGGCGCTGCCCGCTAACGCGGCCGTGGTCTCTTGATCATGGAGACAGCTGCCAGCCCGGTCTGTCGGGCTCTCCCCTCCCCAATCTCCTCCTTCCCATCTGGATTTATCAACATCCTCACACCAACAGTACAGTGCAAAGATTGACGATCAACCCACAATTGATATACAAAAGTGGCAATTTTAACTCGAAGGAAAAGCACAAAAACACAGCAATACTGAGTGTGGCTGGACCTGACCTCACGGCTTCACCTGACCTAACCTGAAGGATGGAGCACACCTGCATTGCCCCAAGCAACTGTCCTGGCCATGTGGCCACACCCGCCCAACCCGCTCCAGCCCAAACGAGCACGAACTGATTGCTACAAGAACAGCACAGTCCCAACCATTGTAAAAATTATCAACACCTAATTATTATATATCATATTTGTATCACTTATGTTACTTGTACATCATTTGTAAATCAAGAGACCCATTCCCCAATTATATAATTGTATATTTTCAGCCTTCCGGCTGCCATGCTTTTTCAATAAACCGTTAATTATTATTGTATTATTATGTACAGCACGAGGTAGGTAACATGTACAGCACGAGGAGGGGAACATGTACAGCACGAGGTAGGTAACATGTACAGCACGAGGTAGGTAACATGTACAGCACGAGGAGGGGAACATGTACAGCACGAGGTAGGTAACATGTACAGCACGAGGTAGGTAACATGTACAGCACGAGGTAGGTAACATGTACAGCACGAGGTAGGTAACATGTACAGCACGAGGTAGGTAACATGTGGCTTACTACACACAGGACAAACAAACACAGAGATTATTAGGTTGAAATACCAGTTTACACACAACAAAATCATAGTTAAGTTAGCCTATATGTAATCACCGTACATAACAAAAAATCTGCACCGATGTTATTTTTACGAAGAAATATGATAAAGAGATTGTAATGCAGTGTCACGGTTGTGTGTATAGTGGCAAGGTCTAGTGTCAATATTTAGCGATGTCTAGCAGATGGCTTCAAGGCTCCACTATTTTAGGTCCACTGAGAGAGAGAGAGAGAGAAACAATTAACCACTGTTCCCTAATCATCCATGCCTTCACTCTATACATTACGTCACACGAGAGAATCTACAAAGTAAACACTCTAAGAACACACAGCCACCTCTTCGCCACTAACTAATGTAATTAATAGGCAGCTTAGCCCTATCAGCTGATCATGTAAACACGTGTACACAAGAGCCTGCAGCCTCGGTATCAAGGTTAAAGACCGCTTGTCCTATATGACGTCATGGTTGACTCACATTACAATTAGGAAGTTTCTATTCTGTTAACGCCATGTTAAGAAGCTTCCGCTATTCATTTTGAACTTATTGAAGAAATATTTCTATTATTATTTTCTGACACTGGGTCGTCTGAATCCTGAAGTCTCACACACGGAAGACGTCCAGAGCCTATGAAGGAATTAAAGAAGCCATATTGTATTTACTTAATGATGTTAATATTAATTATCACCGAACGCTTGCACTGCTAACGTAGGCGACACATAAATATTACCAGAGTTTCAGAATTCTTCACGTGGCAGTGGAGGATTTCAGCTCTGGTTGAGTGAATATTTCTGCAACTGTCTCTTTCTTTCTCTGTGGTCCCAATGTTTAAGTAACTATTCTAATATTGATATCTATCTATAACTATATAGTACGAATTTTCTTTACTTATATAGGTTATTTATATATTATAAAGCCTGTGCATATAATAATGATAATTATATAAAATAAATCTGGACAATATAATGGGAGACCAAGTACCGGTAGATACTGAACTACTGATTGTTTAAGTGTTGTGGGTACATTATCTCCATCGTGAACAGAGGACGCTCAACTGTGACGTCACACACAACGCAAGAGGCAGTAAAGCTGTTTTTTT
The DNA here is from genome assembly GCF_018991925.1 of Homarus americanus. NCBI lineage: Eukaryota > Metazoa > Arthropoda > Malacostraca > Decapoda > Nephropidae > Homarus > Homarus americanus. Next base: position 3,541 of record NW_024717745.1, read on the forward strand.
TTTAAGATGGTGTCGGGAATTTCGTTGTCATATTCTCAAACGCTAAGAGAAATTGATTGAAAAAAAACCCTCCATATGAATTATTCCGTTTTCCTATTAATGCACACCTAACGTGTTATTGTCTACTTATAGTGATTAGAAACAATGTTATGCCTTCTGGATCAACCTCTTGAAGATATTTTGATATAAATCTATCAAAATTTCCACTCTTAGCTAATAACGTTCTGCACAACACTTTGATATTGAACAAGTAAATATTGTCCCAGCTAATATGACAAGAACACAAAAGGCACTTGAGTAGTCTGTATCAGTTGAGTAATATGGATTGACAACAAGGACGTCTTGGCACAGTTTCCGCGATTACTCTATAATGCTTTATCAACTGTATTAGCCGGATGTTAAACTCCACTGTTTGTTCATAACGTTAACACTATAATCTGTTGGCACACCATAATCATTCTAGTTACTCACTGATGTACTGTATATGTAATTATAAATTTATGCTCTCTCTCTCTCTCTCTCTTGTAATGACCATCACGGCGCAGGTACAGATACATCCAGGAGCCAATACATGCCCAGTACTTGAGTCACTTGACAACAGTGCGTAACAGAGCCGTGACCGACGCCCAAGTGACTAACGAGCCGATCAGTGGCCAAGAGGATAAAAATATTGTGCCTAGACAAAACAAGTATACAACGATGGTAAACAGGAAGGCAATTTGACCAAAGATGGCCGATAAAGCCATCAGATGTTTTTATTCAGAAGGGTCCTTATTCTCTTACCATTGTGTCCTAGCCGGGGTCAACTGCCCGGGACAGGTGTGAGTAGCATTTCAGTTATTCAGAGTGATTTTATTTTTGTTTTAATAGTTTTTACCACTTATCAGCCTACTAGCCGTTCCGACGGTTGTTCTATCCAGTGTTAATACAGGTGGAAATCGGGGACCAGGAAACCTGTTATGTTTGGTGGGGGTCACACTAGAGAACACCCAAGCCTTACACGTGTCCGGGCTGGAGCCCTTGACATACTGGCGAGAGATACGCACGTTACCGATTTCCAGCATCCTCCTGTATTAACAGTGAACGGTGAAGGTCTTAATTAATTAAAAAAGATCAACAGCACGAATAGCCACTATGTTAATAAAGAGAAAATTATATATTTATATAAAAACATTCATGGCCACCGTTTTCTTCTATATACAGTACAAGTCATGAAAGAAAATATCCTTGCAGGGTAGACTGTGGTGAATATACAACTCCCGACGTAAAATAGGATAAATAATTTATTAATTGATTTTCATTCTGCAAAATTTGGTTTACAAATTCATAAACAGCCTATCGCTTCAACCAAGGACAGCCCTGGGGGAAATTAAAGTTAAATAGTTTTTAAAATCGGCACCCGACTGAGTCAAGCATAACTAGCCTGAAATGTGTAAGGATTAGGGATGCAATAAATAATAATAATATTATTTATTCGGTAAAATTGTCATACAGGTTTACAGTTGGATAAATATGATTATAAACTATGCAGTTATACAGTTCAGCATGAATATGGCCAACATACAGTACACGTGCACGTAGGCCATGGGAGTATACTACTACTGCCAGTGTGCCGAGACAGTACAGGTAATCAACAGTGGTAAACAGTAAGGCAAATTGATCAAAGATAGCCGACAAAGCTCTCAGATGTTTATTTCCAAGAGAGTCCGTTGCTTAGGTTGAGGCTTTTGGTCTCTAATAGTTTGTCTACAGGAGTATTAGTGATAGTTTATATGAAAGAATTCAACAAGCATTATTACATTGCGCTTGGACTATCCGAAGCTGGCGGATCACTACTGCAGTACAGTACTACTTTCTGTGGTTTAATAATATAGAAACTCACTCTCTTCCCTTTCTGTAACATCATCTGTTATGTATTTATTTTGAATTGTTTAATACCGTAACTGGTTTTGATGTGGTCTGATAACATGTCTGTTCCAGTCTGTTACAGCAGTAAAGAAGTATTTTTTGCTTGACCGCAGACACCAGGTCCCATAAAATTATGTTCATTCCCTCTAGTGCCCTGCCAGTTTATATCCTTAATCCTGGCAAAGTTTGTTGTTAGGTACTCTGGGCATAGTCCTATGAAAATCCTGTAAGCGTGATTCAACCTCAGTTGCTTCACTTTATCCGTCACTCTTAACATGTTCAGCGATCTCTTGCATTCTTGTCAAGAATGAACCTCATTGCCTGGTTTTGAATAATTTGTAGCATGAATTTTAGCTTCTGTGTTAAGGCAGAGTACCACGACGAGCAGGAATAGTCCAAGTGACTTTGTTTGAGTGCATCAGTCGAGAGGCATTTAGCATTTTTACAGATTAAGTTTATTTTGACATTACATTTTTATATTGTAACTTGTTCTCTTTAATGTATTTATGTTACCAGAGCTTTTCACTTGCTAATTTTTGCTCTTCCAAGAGAGGAAATTATCACAGATCAACACAACATTTATTATCTCATAAAATATTAGAATATAAGTACGATAGATAAAAAAATTAAGACCTATAGTGACTTCCAGTGTCTGCCTGCCAGCCAATCAGCTGCCTTGCTTCAAACTGATTCTAGGCCTTACAAAGGATCAAGTGAACAAACTATAGGTACTGTACAAAACTGTGGTCTGCTCTTATTACTATACTGATTCACACAATAAGTCTTACAGTACAAAGTTCGAGACGAGAGAATCTAGACAGAAATGTTTGACAATTTGTAAAATATGGTTTTATTCAGTTTGTTCTATCTGCCATATATAAAACACGACGTTATAATGTTTCACTCTATCTGCTACATTAAGGTTTGCAGTGGAAATTTTGCATTTAAATAATATAGGTTTTTACTATTACTAAACGCTGATCTCCCTACTGCCATCTGGACCTGCGAGTGTCTCCAACTCACTAGGAACTTTGAGTCCGTCGGTGAGTATTGGTGGAATGCTTTATGGTGAATGTTTAATGTATACGAAACAGCGAAAAAATTGGTTACCACATTAACCTGAATAAGCAGAGGCATCCTGGTACACACTCAACTTCGGTTAATGCATGTAAGGATTAGTTTAGGTTTAGGGCTTTACTTTAGCGTTGACTTGACTGTGAGATGGCTTGAAGAACCTGCTGGCAAGTCTGTGGACACGCAACGTAATACACCTTGTTTGTGTGTGTGTGTGTGTGTGTGTTTCTTGAGAATGTAGCGGGGACAAGGTTGGGAGTAGGAGAAGGAGGGATAAAGAGGAAGCATGAAGGGTTACTACATTACATCTATCATAATAATCGTTATCAGTGGATCACACACAAGACGGAGGGAGGGTGCGTGAGGCGTATGGTCATCCCAGGGGGCGGTACAACGACTACCCAGTACCAGGGAGTAATGAGCTGTGGGCTGGCTAATGTTGTTACTCTACCACCATCATTACTCTCCCTTCATCGTGGTGGCGGGGCGGTGGCAATGTGCTTGTTTGTGCTGGTCACCTTCACCATGGACACACCCGTGGCTGAATGAGTCAAGGGAAGTGAGGTGGGCGGTGTTGGTAGTACTTTTCCAGGAACATCTTATTTATGTTATGTTGGCGAGGAAAAGAGGAAGTCATCGTGAGAGACCAATCACTTTAGGCAGCGCAACAAATGGAAGCAGCGATAAAAATATCCAACCGAATCTTAGGAATTATAAGACGTATTGTACATTCAAACATAAAAACAAAAATTTTTCTTGTACGTCCCCATTTGAATTACTGTATACAGGCATGGAAACCTTACCTCCAGAAAGACTTAACATCCCTGGAAAAGGTGCAACACAGAGCGACTAAGATGATTCCTGAACTATATCGCCTCGATTACCTAAGTAGACTGAGGGCCTTAGGACTAATAACTCTTCAGACATGACACAATAGGCCGGATTTCACAGACATTCAAAATCTGGAGAGAAATGGAAGACGTAAACCCAGACTATTTTATCGCGATGTCATGCGCCACCAACACGAGGGGACACAACTACAAGCTCGCCAAGATGTCATGCAGGACGACTAATAAGGAACTAATTCACGCAGAGGGTGGTAGCACAAGTCTGGAAGCGAAAACAGTACTAGGCTTCAAAATAGCCCTTAACTAGACTATCAAGACCAATGTAAAGATCCTACACTACCCACTGGCCTTCTCCCTGCAAGGTCACCTCGAGGTAAGGTGGCCAGTAGGTGAATCAGGTAGGTAACTATATTATAATTATTCAGTATTTATTAAATAAAATGACACACCAGAAAACGCTGCCATACTAAAGTAATTTGATATTAATAAGTAGCATAAAGAGAGAGATTGCTAACAGTTGAAGATGCCTCTGTCCGTTAAGCCCCCCCCCCCCCAACACAACAGTGGGAGGCGAGGAGTGAAGATAGTCAAGAGACAGAAAATCCGAAGACGCATGGATGAAAGTGCACTGAGAAGAAACGGATATGGAGAGCGGGTGATGAATGGGGGGGATAGTGAAGATTTATGATAATGCAGGGAGAAGCAGGAAGGGTAGGGAGAGACAGTGAGTGTGTTATGGTTTAGGAGTGTGTCAGGAGAGTATATTACTAAGACCATACGGTGCTCAATGATAAACTTGTGTATGGAAGTGAAAAGATACGTAAATTTGACCGATAAATCAACTGAATATGAACAAAAGAAACATAAATGGGCATTAAGGGCATAAGTATGTGAAGGAACCACCAGGAGTTGATAGTTGACACGAAGCTGTTTATTGAACCTCATATGTGTTTGTAAGGAAGACGTGTATGTATAGTGTGTCCATGTGTTCAGGTGTGTTGGGGAATAGTTCCAAACACACATAAGTAATTGTTTTCGTTTAAGTTCAGGACGGACCGGCAGAATGTATAAAACACTCATTTCTTAACCTAAGGGCCGTTAGTTTGCACCCGGAGCACTCACAGTCGACCCAGCTGTGAAAGGATGCCCGACTTTAGCTGGGGAGAGGTAGGAAGACGAATGTAGTACCAATTACTTTGCTTCCTTATGTACCAATGTTTTGTGTTCATTGTGCTTTATCCACATCCCCATTCTGGACCCACTTTCACCTTTTATGATCAGATGTTCAGAGTTGGTAAGGCGCTGATTTTTACAATACAAACTTCTTAACTGAGAGAGAGAGAGAGAGAGATTATTTTCTAACAGGGATAACTCCTATGCATTTTTTTTAAACATCTGACTTGCTATAGAAAACCATGTAGATCATAATGTATGTAAATGAACAGATTCGTTAAAACCTAAGCGAGCCTAACCTAACCTAACCTAACCTTACCAAATATAATGTAACATAACCTACCTAACCTATTTTAGCTAAGATTTGTCTCTCTTATGATGGTAAACAATGTCTTAAATAATTAACTAAACTTTATCATATATGAAATACTTTCATCAAGTTGTAGCAATAAGTGAAAATGTTATCCATATTGGCAGCTGATTTTTCAAGCTTAATCGACGATTATCTCTTTTTACCGTAAAGCTCACACACACACACACACACACACACACACACACACACACACACACACACACACACACACACACACACACACACACACACACACACACACACACACACACGTGGTAAGCTAGTAGGAGGTGTGCGTCAAACAACAAGAGTGTGATCAAAGAGATGCACCAGGTAAAAGTTTGTGCACACACTTGGTGAGTGTTGACAAAGTCAGAACACAGCGTATCTGTCGATGCTTGATGTCCCATGGTCTGGTGAGGACCAATGGTTCTTCAACTGTTTGGGTCACTTTTTGTTCCTCCCCCTACACCCGAGGCTATTCTGTGAGTTCGGGCAGTACTGTATATAGTCGCTGTCATCCCATCTAAAAGATCACAGAAGTTAGTTCATGCCCCAAACCTGTCTCCCTTCCCACATGGAGTAAATAAAAAAAAATGAAATGACAAGACCTTACAGGTAATTGGTTTTCCGGGAATACAGAACCAGAAATGTGATGGCCACAATAAAAGAAAGAAAAAGTGCGGCGAGTTTACTTGTGTGAGGAGGTAAAGGGGGGGGGGCCACGGCGTCTTTTGAGTTAGATGTAAAATCTTCATAAGGACCTTTAACACTAGATTGAAACCAAACTTACGTCAGACTTGTGGCTCACCTGTTGGTATGACAATTACTGAAACAAAATAAAGAATATTGCAACAGTTATATATATCCTGTTTAACTCACGAAAATCACCTATATAAAAATAACATCACTAATAAAAGTATGAGTAATCGTATACATAATCAGTTGATGCAAATAATAATTCTGAGTCTGATTTAACCAAGTCCTGAAGCTTTTGTAAACCAACTGAACTGTTTAGAACTTTAGAAACTGGAGCTTTCAAAAGTAGTTTCTAATAATAACATAATAATGACAATAATAATAATAATAATAATAATAATAATAATAATAATCATAATAATTAACGGTTTATTAGAAAGCAGAAAAGTCATAAGGTGAAATTATACAAAAGACACACACACACACACACACACACACACACAGGGCTAAAAGGAAGGGGCAGAACACATTCACTCTGGTTAAACTATAGTATTTTTCGACCCATCACTATACCTGGGAGATAAAACCTGAGTTTTATTACTTATTTATTTTATTGATTTTTAACCTGGTAGGTCTGGCCTCTGCTCCTGTCCACTGTATATATTTTGGATAATATACTGTATGAGTAAAAATGTTGAGTCAAAATATTACAGCAATAGAGTGAGTCATGTCTGTAAGTTATTGATTATATGAGTCCTCCCCCACCCCTCCCTCCCCACTGTACCAGGCGAGGTATTTTGTGGGGGAATATTATGGATTCTGGGGGGGCTCATTTATTCAGCTCATTGCTTTATTCCTGGCCAGACTAATATATATATATTTATATGCGTGTGAGGGATGAGGTACACGTTGATGGTGAGGTACTTTTGGTCACTCTTGTCACACTGAATATCTTATATGTAAAGGTTCCTGTTGTCTCACTATATTGCTGGGAATGTGATGGGTACACGGAGGTATTTTGTAAGGCTATCTGCTCTACTAACTCCGAGATGCTAAGGAAGGTAAATGGCTATTGTTTGCTTGTTATACTGTGTGTTATGACGGCGCCCATCAATTATGGAAATGTAAAGGGAAATAATTCCATAATAGAAGCTCCAGTATCAGAGTACCTGGGTGATGACTTGTTCTATACTGCCTGTGTCACTAGAACAATGGAGTGTAAATATTGTAATACAAATCATCTTCATCTTTATTAAATTAGTCATGGAGTCTTTATTTTCCTTATGTATGAAAAATTCACTATGTTTTTCATCTGTGTGTGTGTGTGTGTGTGTGTGTGTGTGTGTGTGTGTCCGAAAAACCGGGAGAAAAATTTTGAGACAAATAAGTGTTCTCGCTGACTAACGTTTCCGAAACTATTTTCTGGTTTTATATCTCGTCCGCCATTAATCTTTAGTGATAACACAGCAGTAATGGAACACTGGTTGATACCGACAGTCTTTCTTAACTTCAAATACTAATTTAAATTTTCCTCATCAGTCACCCTGTGTGTTTTTTATTTACTAATGACTTTATCGGAAATTATTGATTTATACAGACTGCACATCAGGGCCCATCGTAAAACACACAAGCAACTACAGAGCGACACATCAGTAGGGTGACCGCATGGAGGTATAATAGTACCCCCAAGGGTGACCGCCAGGCCTCTGCACATTGGTTGTGACCGTCAAACCTGTGTGGTGGTGTCTGCCATGTGACTTCGAAGAGGTAGATGACGAACACGTTAGTTAGACAGTTGCTTGCCTTTGTATATCAGTGGAATCACGGGACCTGATTGACTGATTCGTTAATGAGACAGGATACAAATATTGAGCGGAAGTACGTTTAAATTTGACTAGTATATAATTATTTTACTGTTAAATTCATGGAACAATTATTGACTCATGTAGCAGGATTATTAATTATTGGTTGAGCAGCCAGTGGGTGTGATGCGTCGCTGTAAAATAATCATACAATATAAATATCTACTTCACCGATTACAGAAAATTTGTCACATTACCGAGGATTCGTGTATTTCCATAGTTACCATCACAGAGTTTGTTTCATCACCAGGTCTGGTTGAACTAGCCAGTGAAAGTCGTCGTTCGCTGGAATAACTAACTGCCCCTTATTGTAGTGCGGAGAGCGTCGTGAGCCAGCAGTTGCCACACCCTTGTCAGCTCCTAACTAGTCCAAACTATCATACGGCGTCGAGCTGAGTTAATGACTTTGTAATCCCTCAGACTTCAGGAAAAATAAAAACAGCGAAGGTTCAATCAGAATTTACCTAAAAGACGACAGTATAATCTGGAAGGTGAAGCATCAATGACTATATCAGTGTCCACGCACGGTAAAACACAAGCCCGACCGACAACCGTAAATGGAAAAGGTGTTACCTGAGTAAAAATCTCACTGCCCGCATCAGGCCGGTACAGCACCACTCTCTGCTTCTGGTGAAAGGAAGATGACAAAAGTTTTCTGTTTTCTGTAATCAGTGATCACCGAGGTTATACCCCTATTTCTTCAACATGAGAGATGACAGGTGTGTGTGTGTGTGTGTGTGTGTGTGTGTGTGTGTGTGTGTGTGTGTCACCAAAAATAATCCACCCTCAACCGGAGCCTCCTGCCCGTTTCTCACTGTTACAAAACGAAAATTACGGTAAAATTATGAACCATTACAGAATATCTAACTCAAGGCAACTTACACTTCATTGCATTATTACGTAAACATAACCCGTTAATCACAATTTTTTATAGAAGGTTAAAATGTAAGATGGTAGAGCTCGGTAAGGGAGAGGCTCTCAGGTAGTGGACGGGTGTAGCCATCTTTACCATGCTGTTTTGTGTCACCAGATATGAATGAATCGTTAACATGATGATAATGAATGCCTTAATATTACTCTACATCAGTATGTTATATGCGCTACGGGAGAATATAATTTTGTTCGGTATTAATAACGTTGTTCATCATCGTGTAATTTTACCAAAGCTTTAAAAAACTTTTCACCAGATTCTAAAGAACTCGTACGTTAATTTCTCCCTTTACCGGAGATGAGAGAAGCTTTACTTGACCATCCCAGTACAGAAATTCTCCCCGTGTTGCACTAATATACAGTAGTGAGCGCAATCTCCATCACAGGAAATTTGACTGTAAATCGCCGAAAATTGCTCATTCCCTCAAGTATGGCGAGAAAATGATGAAATTTCTCTAATATAAAATCTTTTTACCTTAACAGATTTATAAAGAATAAACAAGGATTCACGAGTAAACAACAACAACTTATATAAAGGGCAATATTTGTATATTTGTTTGTGTGGTTGTTATCTATATGCACGGTTGAAAATTTGGTATGGTTAGTTTTCAAAGTGCATTTAACTTTTATTTAGGACGGACAAAGACTATGAACTGCCCCACATGGTTTAACTTGACCCCTGGCAACACTGGGTACCCCTGCTAGTTAAGAACATAAGAAAACTC
>NW_024717746.1:0-13861 GCF_018991925.1 Homarus americanus
ACACCATACCCGCACGAGTTAGGTTAGGTTAGGTTAGGTTAGAGTTGTCACTCTTTGTAGTTTCCTCGCATTACAGTTCTTCAGCAGTGTGTCAGGACGAGCCGTTGTATTGTCACCAGCATGGAGTCTTGGTTGGTTTACTTGGCAACAGGGATTTCGTTTGTTGGTTGCCTGCAGTTCGCCCTCGTGGTCTCCGTGCAGAGTTTTTGAATAATTTGACTATAAAGTGTACCTGTGTGCCAACGACAGAGCAATACACTGGAGAAACACTTGTCCCTAGAACTAGATTTGTGTTTCTCTAGTATTAAGCTCCTCAGTCGGGCAATATAATGATGCCTTTATGACTTCCTCAGCCACTAAACTGGGGGTGGAAATTGGGAGTAGGGGGTAAGGGTGGGGGTGGGGTGGGAGTGGGGTGGGGTGGGGTGGGGTGGGGTGGGGTAGGGGGTGGGGGGTGGGGTGGGGTTGGGGTGCAGGGTAGGGGTGGGGGTGGGGGAATGGGGGTTGGGGTGGGGTGGGGTGGGGGTGGGGGGGTGGGGTGGGGTGGGGAATTAGAGGTGGGGGTGGGACCAACACAGCAGCCAATAATGTTCCCTAATATATAAGTAGGTTTAAGTATAATTGTCCAGCACAACACCCATTTTAAATCCACATTATGCAAACGAGTACACAACACTGACACACACACACACCTTATCCAAAAACTACTACACCAACTCTTGTGTTGTGCTCTGCCATCTGTCCATCACTACCTCATTCCCCCACACAACCTTACTAAAAGCACACACAAAAACATGAACCCTCTTTTTATTTCCTCCCTCACCACCTAACCTCCTGACACATCAAGGTCATCACCCTCCATTACGTTAGGGGTTAGGTTAGGTTGAGTTAGGTTGGGATGGAGTTAGGTTAGGTTAGGTTGGGTTAGGTTGGGTTAAGGTTAGGTTAGGTTGGGTTAGGTTGGGTTAGGTTAGGTTAGGTTAGGTTAGGTTGGATTAGGTTAGGTTAGGTTAGGTTGGGTTTGGTTTGGTTTGGTTTTGGTTTTGGTTTGGTTTGGTTTTGGTTTGGTTTGGTTTGGTTTGGTTTGGTTTGGTTTGGTTTGACGGTTTGGTTTGGTTTGGTTTGGTTTGGTTTGGTTTTGGTTTGGTTTGGTTTGGTTTGGTTTGGTTTGGTTTGGTTTGGTTTGGTTTGGTTTGGTTTGGTTTTGGTTTGGTTTGGTTTGGTTTGGTTTGGTTTGGTTTGGTTTGGTTTGGTTTGGTTTGGTTTGGTTTGGTTTGGTTTGGTTTGGTTTTGGTTTGGTTTGGTTGGTTTGGTTTGGTTTGGTTGGTTTGGTTTGGTTTGGTTTTGGTTTGGTTTGGTTTGGTTTTGGTTTAGCGGTTTGGTTTGGTTAGGTTAGGTTAGGTTAGGTTAAGGTTGGGTTAGGTTAGGTTAGGTTAGGTTGGGTTGGGTTAGGTTAGGTTAGGTTGGGTTAGGTTAGGTTAGGTTGGGTTGGGTTAGGTTAGGTTGGGACGTTGGGTTGAGTTAGGTTAGGTTAGGTTGGGTTAAATTTAGGTTGGGTTAGGTTGGGTTAGGTTGAGTTAGGTTAGGTTAGGTTAGGTTAGGTTAGGTTAGGTTGGGTTGGGTTGGGTTAGGTTAGGTTAGGTTAGGTTAGGTTAGGTTAGGTTGGGTTAGGTTAGGTTAGGTTAGGATTGGATGGATTGGGATGGGATTTGGTTTGGTTGGGTTGGGTTAGGTTGGGGTTAGGTTGGGTTGGGTTGGGGTTAGGTTAGGTTTGGTTTGGTTTGGTTTGGTTTGGTTTGGTTTTGGTTTGGTTTGGTTGGGTTTGGTTGGGTTGGGTTAGGTTTGGTTTGGTTTGGTTTGGTTTGGTTTGGTTTGGTTGGGTTTGGTTAGGTTAGGTTTGGTTTTGGTTTGGTTTGGTTTGGTTTGGTTTGGTTTGGTTTGGTTTGGTTTGGTTTTGGTTTGCGGTTTGGTTAGGTTTGGTTAGGTTAGGTTAGGTTTGGTTTGGTTTGGGGTTTGGTTTGGTTTGGTTTGGTTTGGTTTGGTTTGGTTGGGTTTGGTTAGGTTAGGTTAGGTTGGGTTTGGTTTGGTTTGGTTTGGTTTGGTTTGGTTTGGTTTGGTTTGGTTTGGTTGGGTTTGGTTGGGTGTAGATTTATATAACAAAATGGTAAAATTAATATTAGACTTTTTATAATATGCATCGCTGACACACATCAGGGGTACAACAGCCCGGTATAGTGATGGTATAGTGATGGAGTCAGAAGAGGACCCCATACAGTTCCTTCAACCCAGAGAGATGGTGTGGTATGGTGTCCTCTTAATAGTTGATGAGTATAGTGTATGTATAGTGACGTAGAATACAGGTTTAGTTATTACCTTGGGTGTTGTGAAGCAGATCAGTGTACCTTACCTGGCCTGAGGGAGGAGGTCTGTTGGTGGGGGGTGGTGTGGGGGAGGGAGGGAGGGTGGGATGGGTGGGGAGGGGGAGGTGGGATGGGGAAGGGAGGAGGTGGGTAGGAGGGAGGGAGGTGGGGTGGGGAGGGAGGGTGGTGGGATGGGGTAGGGAGGAGGTGGGATGGGGTAGGGAGGAGGTGGGGTGGGGAAGGGAGGGTGGGGTGGGGGGAGGGAGGAGGGTGGGGTGGGGTAGGGAGGGAGGTGGGGTGGGGAAGGAGGAGGTGGGTAAGGAGGGAGGAGGTGGGGTGGGGAGGGGAGGGAGGTGGGATGGGGTAGGGAGGAGGGTGGGATGGGGGTAGGGAGGGAGGTGGGGTGGGGGAAGGGAGGAGGGTGGGGTGGGGAGGGAGGGAGGTGGGGTGGGGGAGGGAGGAGGTGGGATGGGGAGAGGGGGGAGGGCGTGGGGGCAGGAGGAGGTGGGGTGGAGGGTGGGACAGTGAGGAGATGGTGGGGCAGGGGAGAAGGTGCAGGGCGGGGAGAAAGGTGAAAGCGGGGGGGAGGTTGAGGCAGGGGCGGGGGGGAGGTAAAGGTGGCAGGGAGGAGAAAAAAACATCACTGGGGAAAAATATTAATCTAATTCTCAAGGAAACATTTACAGGAGCCGAAACTCCTTTACAACACTGTTGGAGTAATAGACAACGACCTTAATTGGACCGTCTCCTTTAATGGTGGGGCTGCTGGGCTTAGTGCAGGCTGTTGGAGGCTTGGCCGGAGCACCAACAACATGCAAGGAATGGACAACTAACACAATAATACGGTCATCATGAATTGCCTCGTGTATGTCTTTACATGCAGGTTGACAAAAATTATATGAGGCCTATACACAATAACCATCATCACAACATCAAAGCTACAACACAACAACCTACCACCTACCTCCACATCACACCTTCAACACCACAACAGTCCAGGGAGGAAACTTTTATCTACTATATGGATAATGCCCAACCACTAAATCATTTACAATTAGTAAAGACAAAAAACAACAAGTGAAAAAGTCTTGGGAAAATTGAGCAGCATCTTGTGCAATTTGCACTAACGACGACTAAGACAATTTATGAGTATTCAGCTGAGAAATGGTCACACACACACACACACACACACACACACACACACACACACACACACACACACACACACACACACACACACACACACACACACACACACACATAACCTTCACTATAGTTTGAGGTCATACAAAAATTCTTCCCCCGCCTCAGATACAGATCACATAAACATGCTGTGCAAATCGCTTGTGATATAGTCCACCAGTTTAGCTAGAGGCGAGATGTCGAAGTAATAAAAAGTTTGGAAAGGAATTGTAGAAATACACCCACACACAAAAAGCTGTGACCATCACTTCACATAGCCAAGACTTTGCCAGGCGTCTGGTGTTGTGTACGTGTGTGTGTACATGTGTGTGTGTGTGCGCTGGGACTGGTCATCTGTGTAGCGACAGTGTGCGACCACCTTCTCTTTCCAAACTTTAAGAATAGGCTACCAACTCACAGCTGGGTCGACTAGAGGCGCCCAGCACGAATCAACGACCGCTTAAGATGAGGCGAAGACTATCCATTCAGCCACTGCATCAGTAAAGAACTATTAACAAGAGAGATGAAGTTGATCGCTGGAGAAGAAGCAAATTATCGTCGATCGTGATTACAAACGGGGCGACACACAGACGAACAGACAGACGCAGAAACACACCGATATGACTCCTCCTCTCTGGGCCGAGGGGAATAACAAACAAACTCACACAAAAAACAACAAAAAATCCACTAAAAACAAAAAAACAAAAAATCACACAACAAACAAAAAACAAAGCAAAATCAACAGAAAAAAACAATAACCGATCCATAAAGCAGTTCAATATGTAAATGAGGCGAGCAATATAAAATGGTAATGTGTGCACTAAAATCTGATATGCAGCTCATTATCATAATCAAGAGTTTCATAATTAAAGACAGGAGGAGAAGAAGGAGGAGGAGGAGGAGGATCACTCACCAGAGGCCTGATGACAACAAAAACAAGGATTTATAAAAAAAAAAAAAATTGATAGGCCGTAAAACTAGTGGTATTTTCAGTGTTGTAATTTACATAATACACGTCAATAAGTGTTAATTAATACAGCGAGGATAAAGATGGCTTAACGTGGAAGTGAACTTAGTATCTTATCAACGTATGTTCGATATGAAACCGTGGCCCTCAGATGATTGAGTTCTATATCCATCGTTTCCCTTGTCCCAACCTCTGTATGGACCCCAATATTCCGGTAGATTAAAGACTACATAAAAATATTACAAATTCCTACAAAAAAGGATTACAAATTCATCTTAAAAATAACTATACGAGACCATTTGTGTTACTAAAATAAAATCGGATATTAATTATATAAATAAACCGGAAAGAAAAAACGTAAAATTGTTTGTCGGTTTATCTTTGCCGCTTCATCATGTCAATCTACCCCTCCTCATAATTCTGTTATAAATGGCTCTATCTCACTCACGATAGCAAATATGATAGTGTCACTTAAAGACCATGTTACGAGTTGAAGTGTACCCTGGTAATCAATTAGTAAATAAAACCCAATAAGTATTTTTTAACCTGAGCCGGATAATCTTTTTTTTTATCCGGACACTCCAGATTCTTTGATCATCCAGATTAAAGGTTAAACTGCACTCATTAACGTAAGAGTAATGACGTATTATTAATGTTTATTTTGGTCTGAATGTAAAAAAAAAGTGAAATAAAGACATATGGAGTTTTAACCTTTTTTAAAAGAATCGCTGATCTTTGACCTTTAAGTAGTGACCTTAACCAATGAGCCTGACCTTTGATCACACAGACAAACACCTAAACAAACAAACACTAAACAGCAAAAAAAATACAATCTAAACAAACACCAAAACATACAAAGATCACACACACACACACACACACACACACACAGAAAGAAGTTATCAAGGGGAAAAAAAAAGGTTATTTGTAACTATAACAAAGAAATGCAGGAAAAAATACTTATAAACTCCTCACCTAACCTAAACTACACCTAGAGATAATGTAAGACCTCGTTATTGTGAATCTTAGAGAGTTTTGAGTTTTAATGAGCAACGTGGCAGACGAAATACAATGGCGTGTTGAATATTTTTAATTTATGGTGCAATTATGTATAAAATTAAGAAATATTGCGTCGTCGTGAAATTACGACAGAATGAGCGAAGGACAATGATAGTGGTCTTCACGAGGACAATGATAGCGTCTTCACGAGGACAATGATAGTGGTCTTCACGAGGACAATGATGAGTGGTCTTCACGAGGACAATGATGATAGTCTTCACGATGACAATGATAATGGTCTTCACGAGGACAATGATAGCAGTCTTCACGAGGACAATGATAGTGGTCTTCACGAGGACAATGATAGAGGTCATCACGAGGACAATGATAGCAGTCTTCACGAGGACAATGATAGTGGTCTTCACGAGGACAATGATAGCGGTCTTCACGAGGACAATGATAGAGGTCTTCACGAGGACAATGATAGAGGTCATCACGAGGACAATGATAGCAGTCTTCACGAGGACAATGATAGTGGTCTTCACGAGGACAATGATAGCGGTCGTCACGAGGACAATGATAGAGGTCTTCACGAGGACAATGATAGTGGTCTTCACTAGGACAATGATAGAGGTCTTCACGAGGACAATGATAGCAGTCTTCACGAAGACAATGATAGCAGTCTTCACGAGGACAATGATAGCAGTCTTCACGAGGAAAATAATACTGGTCTTCACGAGGACAATGATTGCGGTCTTCACGAGGACAATAGCGGTGATCCAAACTATTGTAACTAGTGCTATTATGCTATTATCACTATACTCATCTAGAGGCTAAGTTTATTCATTTAAAGCTTGAGGTAAAATTTTAAGCTTAGACTACAACGAAAACCTTTAGGTAAAACTGTCAAGCTTACAAATAGAAAGAAACGCACGAGGTACAACTTTTAAGCTGAACCTAAAAAGAAAAGCTTTTTTTTCCTTCACCCTGGCATTAGGTGTAAAATGTAGCTAGACTCTAAAAGCTAATGAAGGTAAAACTGTCCAATTTACTTCTTGCTAGTAACTACCATCACCACCACCACTACCACCACCACCATCACCATCACCACCACCACCACCACCACCATCTCACACCTTCCTCAATGCTAGTAGCGCACGGTGATGCTATTTTGTTTTACACCATCGTTAAAATAAAATCCAAGTATGGTGGCTCCTATTTTTTTTTTGGTAATATTTAGAACCTAACCTAACTCAACCTAACTTAACCAAACGTAACCTAACCCAACCCAACCTAACCTAACCTAACCTAACCTAACCTAACCTAAACTAACCTAACCTAACCTAACCTAACCTAACCTAACCTTGATCCACTGAAGAGAGTCTGTATTGGCCACTTAAAGAGTCTGGTCTCCTTGGTACTTACGGACGAGAGTGCTCGGATGAAGAGCCACTCAGAGACGCTCACTTAACGTCGTCACACGGGGTCATACACGGGGGTCACGGGGTACACGGGGGTCACACGAGGTCACACGGAGTAAGACATCAAGAGGACAGTGGAGATGATGACGTCTTCCACCCCGTGTTGCCTCAAGTCAATCTACCAGGTGGAGTGAAGTCATAAGTGGGTCATTTTAAACCCTTCATCATCTTGTATTTCCTCCTCCTCCTCCTCCTCCTCCTCTCATTTTTTCCTCTTTATTTTTCCATTTAACCTTCCATTCTCTCATCTTTATTCACTATAGTCCAGTCTCTCTCTCTCTCTCTCTCTCTCTCTCCAGGTGGGAGTTAAACACCTGTATTATGCTCTCTTCCCTCCCAACTGTTATCAAGTGATGTTGGTAAGTTATTTCCATCCTCCTCCTCCTCCTCCTCCTCCTGCTGGTGTTGTCAGGTGGTGTTGTCAGGTGATGTTAGTTACTTCATTAAATCCCTCTTACTGTTGTTGTCAGGTGGTGGAATTTATCCCTCCAGGTCACCAGGTGTCAGCAGGTGATAACGTTCCCTCAGACTGCCAGGTGGTCCCCATGACAGTGACGGATGCCCCCAACAAATAGCAGGTCGTTGTGTACAAACCCGAGGGAACGAGACTCAATGTTTACTGAAGCCACAAGTGTCATGACAATATTACTTGACATCGTTACATGCTGTCAAGACCCGTGTTTATCATAGTTGAGTGGCAGGGTGGGGTGGGGTGGGGTGGGGTGGGGTGGGATGGAGTTTGGCGAGTGGGTGGGTGGGGTGGAGTGAAGCAGGTAGGTGGATGTGTAGGACAAATGGTGTGGCTATACAGGTGGTGTGTGAGACAGGTGGTGAAGGTTTAAGATTCGACAGATGTTATGAGACAGGTGGTAAAGGCATATAGATAATTAGGCTCGACAGGTAGTAAACAAAACAGGTAACCAACAAACCTTTAAAAACAAGTACATGACCTCTACCAAGTTATTATTTCATCCTCAATACTATAGATAACAACAACTATCAATAACAAACATAAGAGGAACAGAATACATCCCCCACCCCATTCTTCCCCCTACCGCACCGAGGTAAACACAGCCACTCATAACACTTACTGAAAGAACACGTCAAAATACACAAACACCCCCCTTCCTCCCATTCCGTCTCCCCATTCCTTTCCCCCTTCCCCTTCCTTTCCCCCTTCCCCTTCCTTTCCCCCTTCCCCTTCCTTCCCCCTTCCCCTTCCTTCCCCCTCTCCCATATCAGATCAGTTAGAACGATAGACTAAACGAGGGAAGGCTACCCACAACATCTCTACATTATCGTCAATTTATCATCAACGATTTATCAACATCAACTTATCGGAGCAATATTTTCTACCGCAGATTAATCCTTCATAACTCCCCCACTGGCTTTCTCACTAGTCAAATGGTGGTCCACGGTCTTAATGGATATAGAGACCGTCTTAATGGCTGGGTATAAGGTGGGGCCTATTAGTATTGGAGCCACATTGATCTGCAATTCGGGCCCTTTATCGTGTATCCAGCCAGCGTAGTGTGGTGGTGGTGGATCGATATTGAGAACAAAGATTAGTAAATTAACTTTTCCCCTTAACACAGAGACTAACAAAATTAAACAACGAAACAAATAAATAAATAAATAAATAAATAAATAAATAAATAAATAAATAAATAATCTTTGTTACAGTGTCTTTCGCGGTACAACCTTAGGCACCATTCTTGTCGCCATCTTGGTACCATAGCTTAAGTGAACTCGTCTAGGGGGGGTAGGGGGTAAGGGGGGATGTAGGGGGGGTAAGGGGGGATGTAGGGGAGGTAAGGGGGGATGTAGGGGGAGTAAAGGGGGCGTCCTCAACATCTCCATTTAAAAGGAAAAAAAAATATATATATAACGTAGGAGCCTTTAGAGTGCCCCCAAGGTAAGGTGAGGTAGGTCGCTGTGCCTGCATTAAGAGTGTGTTAACCTGGCCTAACACACACACACACACACACACAGACACACTCTCTTTGCCTTCCTCACTGGTGTTGTCCCTCAGGCCGTCTCCACCTCCCCTCCTCCGCTATCTTCATAACAACCTAAGTGTAGAGAAAGAGAGGGTGAGGAGGAGGGAAGAAGGTGGGGATATGAGAGAGAGAGAGAGAGAGAGAGAGAGAGAGAGAGAGAGCGGGTGTGGTCGTTAACTCGCCCCTGAGGAACCATCAAGGCGTGTGTCGGGGGCACTAGTGTGTCAGATCAATGTTGGGGGAGGTAGTGACGCCCCGGCCACACCATGTCACTCACACACCCGGCCACACCATGTCACTCACTCACCCCCTCACACACTCTGTATTACGCCTCTACCACACAGTCACTCACACGACCCCCCCTCAGCTAACACAACACCACAGCTAACACAACACCACAGCTAACACAACACCTCAGCTAACACAACACCTCAGCTAACACAACACCTCAGCAAAACACAACACCTCAACTAACACAACACCACAGCTAACACAACACCTCAACGAAAACAACACTACAGCTAAACACAACACCACCACTAACACAAAACCACAGCTAAACTTTACATCTTACATCTAACACAACATTGCCTTTACCCACAACTGCAGCTCACACACCACAGCTAAACACACACCACAGCTAACACCACACCACAACTAAACACAACCAACTAAACGCTGAATCACGGATATATTCTCGTACTGGAGGCGTCGAGGAAATTGTGAGTGAATCTTATACTGTGCGCCAGGCCCCAGCCACGAGATAAGGTCACTCGCGATAATGGCTTCTGGGGAAATGTGAATCTGCCCCGACCAGGCCTGGCCTACCCTGGCATATATTGCCCATGGGAATTACTATCTCTGGCCCAACTGTCTTAACTCACACTACATCACGACACCTGAGTATATATTAATTTAAGGAATAATGTAAATATACTGTCATGTTTATATACGAGTTTCTTCAAGATTAAACTGAAATAACTTGAAAATATGTTAAATTAGACGTAACCAAATGTTTATCTAGACAAGGTTGGGTATTTACTGTTTGGTTAAGGGTTAAAACACTCATTATCCTAACCTAACCTAACCTAACCTAACCTGACCTAACCTAATCTAACCTAATCTAACACGCTAACAATAAACACGACAGCTTCTCCCAGTTCTCTCTACAGGATAACGAGTGTATTACGACGCCTGTAGAGACAAGAGAGAGACACTTCTCTACCTCATTATCACATCCAGCCCCCCCCCCCGTGCCCCCCCCCTTCCCTCAAGAGACAGTAAAGCGTTGGTTTAAAGAAGCTTATTATCCAGAACACGGATATTTATATGACCTAATTCCCAGAGCTTAAGCGTCATGTAGAGGACGTATGGTAGAGGGCATTTTGCAGAGGGCATTATGTAGAAGACATTTTGTAGAGGGCATTATGTAGAAGACATTTTGTAGAGGGGATTTTGTAGAAGACATTATGTAGAGGGCATTATGTAGTGGGCATTATGTAGAGGGCATTTCGTAGAAGGCATTATGTAGAGGGCATTTTGTAGAGGGGATTTTGCAGAGGGCATTTTATCTCGTATTAATAGGTAGTGTATAGGTTGAAGTGACGATTAATAACAATACCAGACCACTTCAACACCCACTAACCCACTAACCCACCAACCCACCGACCCACTAACCCACCAACCCACCCACCCAGATATCTCATAAACTGAAAGTCTTAAAACCAAAAGAAGTGTTATCTCCCTCAAGCAGCCGCCACCAAGCCAGACACTTCACTGGTGGGGAGGTAAACTCAAGACCAGGTGGGGAGGTAAACTCAAGACCAGGTGGGGAGGTAAACTCAAGACCAGGTGGGGAGGTAAACTCAAGACCAGGTGGGGAGGTAAACTCAAGACCAGGTGGGGAGGTAAACTCAAGACCAGGTGAGAGGTAAATCAAGACCAGGTAGAGGAGGTAAACTCAAGACCAGGTAGGTGGGGAGGTAAACTCAAGACCAGGTGAGGAGGTAAACTCAAGACCAGGGGAGGTAAACTCAAGACCAGGTGAGGAGGTAAACTCAAGACCAGGGAGGCAAACTCAAGACCAGGTGGGGAGGTAAAACCTCAAGAATTGTGGGGAGGTAAACTCAAGACCAGGTGGGGCGGTAAACTCAAGACCAGGTGGGGAGGTAAACTCAAGACCAGGTGAGGAGGTAAACTCAAGACCAGGTGGGGAGGTAAACTCAAGACCAGGTGAGGAGGTAAACTCAAGACCAGGTGGGGAGGTAAACTCAAGACCAGGTGGGGAGGTAAACTCAAGACCAGGTGGGGAGGTAAACTTCATGATCAGGTGAGGAGGTAAAACTTCAAGACCAGGTGGGGAGGTAAAATCAAGACCAGGTGAGAGGTAAACTCAAGACCAGTGTGGGAAGTGTAAACCCAAGACCCCGCCAAACGATCAACAAATACAATCTATTTATTGGCAAATTGGTGTCTGTATCAGGGGAGGGAGAAGAGGTGAAGCTAGGGGGAAAGGGAGGGTAAAGGGGGAAGGGGGAAGGAAGTGAAGGGGGGGAAGGGGGGGGGAAAGGTCGTGCCACTTATCTCTTCAGTTCACCACAGTGACTAAAGTAACTAAATGACGACTTGAGTAGTCCCACTATCGGGGAGATAATTATACCAATATACTGCGTATCATATTTTGTTAGGTTAGGGGTTATGGGTAAGGGGTGGGGAGGGGGTGGGGTGGAGGGGAGGGGGGGAGAGGAGGGGGCGTGTAGGAGGCACTGAGGAAGGAGGCGGCCATGAACAGAGGGGGTGCCATGAACAGAGGGGGTGCGGGGTGCCATGAACAGAGGGGCACCATGACCATAGGAGTGCCATAAAATAAGGAAAGCATGTTACGGACGGCAGTAAACTAGGAGGTCAGGTCAGGTCAAGTCAAGACAAAAAAAAAGGTATTAAATTCGGAGGTACGGAAGGAAAAGAGTAATTGTAAAGGAGGGAAGAACTATGAGAAAAGAAATGGGGGAATATTAGAGAGGGAAGAAGGGAGAATAAGGAAGGAGGAAGAATTATGACAATGAGACATGGATAAAGGGGTGACAAGGGTGATGGAAGGAGTGGTAAGGTATATGACAAGGGAGAGGAGGAGGAACCATGTAGGGAGGAAGAAGAAGAGGAAAAGCTTCTGGAAGGGTGAAGGAGGAAAACCCAGAGGGCCAGCAGGAGAAGGATGAGAAGGTGTCACACATACACACACACACACACACACACACACACACACACACACACACACACACACACACACACACACACGAGACGAGACAAATGATTTCCCATGCGGATTTTGGAGACGCTGTTGCACATGATGATGATCGGGGGGAGGGGGGGAGGGGGGCCTGGGGGGGTGGGGGGCTTGGGGGGGGGTTAGTGGAACAATCGATGTTGGGAACGAGGAGGAGGACACGTGGAACAAACGGGTGGCAATTAAGTAAGGTGGGGGATCAAGGGGGGGAAGGAGGTGAGGGAGGGGAAGGGGAAGGAGGGGGAGGGGAAGGAGGTGAGGGGTTGACGGGGAGAGAGGGGAGGTGAGGAAGCTGCATGGCCTGTCACCTTCACTTAAAAAGTAATTAAGTATATAATTGAATCACTGTCTGAAGTTGTGTCTCTGTGAATGCGTCAAGCTTTACTGAAATTAGGTGACCATTTTTTTTGGGGGGGGGGAGGCAGCTTAAGAAAAACGTCTTATACGTATAGGTATGTTTACTTACCACCAAGCCTGACACACACACGGACGAACTCGGATAACATGTTAAACACCTCACCTGGAAATACAGAAGAAAGAGATGGTTTAAAATACAGCAAATACTCATACTATGTTCTTGTACAGTATATATAAAGGTGAGTGAGTGAGTGAGTGAGGGAGGTGGTGCGTGGGAGGAAGTGTGTCAGCGTGGGAGGAAGTGTGTCAGCGTGGGAGGAAGTGTCAGCGTGAAAAGTGTGGGGGGGGGAGGGGATAATCAAGTGTGGGAGGCAGCGTAACAGTAGGAATATAGTGGCAGGCGTTGTGTAAGTGTGTGTAGTAGTGGAGGAGTGTGGGAGGCAGTGTGTGTGTGTGTGTGTGTGTGTGTGTGGCAATCCAAGAGTCAAGGCATCACACTCTGGCTCTCAGCTTCCAACACATGCCACGGGGTTCCTCAGTAGTAGTAGTAGTAGTAGTGACGGTGGCAGTTGGCGGCAGTGACGGTTAGTGGCGGTTGGTGGCAGTGGCGGTTAGTGGCGGTTGGTGGCGACGTTCATTAAACATTATTTTTTTCTTTATTAAATGTTTGTTAATTCCAAAACGAGCGTAAATTGTCCCTAGACTTTTGTTCTGTCTCGCTACAAGCAGCACCATCCATTAGTTTTGGGACTCCACGCAAAGCCGGAACTAGAACAAGCGCGAAAATAAACAGAAAAACTGATAACCAGTGAGTGAAGCCTGGAAGGTGTGTTAGGGGGTGGGGGGTGGGGATTGTGGGGTAGGGGGTTGGGAGAAGGAGGGGGTAGGGGGGGGTGGAGAATAACTACGGGGTTAAGGAAGAAATTATATAACAAACATTTCCACTTAACACATATTCTAAACCCGTGTTCGCCAGCGGCCATTTTTTTTTTACCTACCACCAGCGGCTATCTTAACTTAAAAAACAAAACAAAACACAAAATTTAGTGTGTGTTATTATCATTATTATCCTCTGATACTGTGATAAAATTTAATGAGCAATAACGTGATATTAAGGGCAAACAGGAGAGAGAGAGAGACAGAGAGAGAGAGAGAGAGAGAGAGAGAGACAGAGAGAGAGAGACAGAGAGAGAGAGAGAGAGAGAGAGAGAGAGAGAGAGGCCAGTAGT
>NW_024717747.1:0-15732 GCF_018991925.1 Homarus americanus
ACGCACCAGGCGCTGGAAGGGCAGCTTCCTGATGAGTAGCTCTGTGCTCTTCTGGTAACGACGGATCTCACGAAGGGCGACGGTTCCGGGCCTGTAACGATGGGGCTTCTTGACACCACCGGTGGCTGGGGCGGACTTGCGAGCTGCCTTGGTGGCAAGCTGCTTCCGTGGAGCCTTGCCTCCAGTGGACTTGCGGGCAGTCTGTTTAGTACGGGCCATCTCGACGACGAAATAGTCAATACGGGCGGCCCGGCAGGCGGGCGGGCTTATATACAGACATTCTCCACCTCAGTGGCCACCCCATTGGCCACGAGTGCCGCATGCGTCATCCGCAAGCTACGCCCCACCTCCAAGAGGGAGGGACGGCCTTGGATGAACGATACTACCGCTGCGTCCACAGCACGCCACCTACTCCCACCAAACCGTGGGCGAAGCCACACCAGGACCACCTGTAGTAGCATCCACAACAACATGACTGGACGAGGCAAAGGAGGCAAGGGACTTGGAAAGGGTGGCGCCAAGCGTCATCGTAAGGTGCTTCGTGACAACATCCAGGGTATCACCAAGCCCGCCATTCGTCGTCTAGCTCGGCGTGGAGGTGTTAAACGTATATCCGGCCTCATCTACGAGGAGACCCGCGGCGTCCTCAAGGTGTTTCTGGAGAACGTCATCCGTGACGCCGCCACCTACACCGAGCACGCAAAAAGGAAGACCGTCACCGCCATGGATGTGGTTTATGCCCTGAAACGGCAGGGCCGCACCCTTTATGGTTTTGGTGGTTAATCAACCTGATGGACGGGCGCACACCACCACCACCACCACGACAAACAAATATACGGACCTAATTTTAGGTCCACATTTAAATCGCTAAAGAGTTGGTTAGACACTGAGTAAATCGTTGAAAATATATCCAATAACATGATCCTCTCTAATTCTGGACTTGTGGTATGAGTATAGGTTGTGTGTGAACGTGTTGGAACCACTTCCAAATAATTGTCAGTCAGTCAGTCAACATTCACCTAACCTCCAGGTACCTCACCTAACTTCCTGTAGCGTCACCGAACCTCACGAAATGTAACCCAATGTAGTTTATAATCTATCCTAACATGACATAACATAACCACGCACTATATTACTTCGGTAAGAGTAATGAGTTTTAATACGCAAAGTTGCAGTTAGCATTCATTCATACATACATACATACATACATAACATGCTAGTGGCAGGGGGGATTGAAGTGAATTTTAGGAGGATAGAATAGGTGCAGTGGCTAAACAGCGCTTGCGTGAGGGACTTTAAGCAGCAACTCGCCTGGATGCGGCAGGATAGAGTCAGGTCAAGCGTCCGGTGCATGTTGGGTTCCGCCATGGTTTCTCAGTGTTTGGTCGGCTTGATTGTGTGTGTGTTGTTTTCTTGTTTGGAGGCAATGTCTTGGTATTCTTCTTCTTAGCTTGAAGTTGATTTTCTTCTAACTCTTCTCCTCTTGTTGTTCGTCTTCCCCGTGTCTGCTATCATTCTGTAAAGACTCTATATATGTATGTAGGTATGAGTGAGTAACAGTTGCCGGTTACAGTGATACTTCATATTCGCTGGTGTTGTACTGTATGGCTTCGGTATTTCTTAATATACAAACGGCACCGTTAGGAGATTGAGGTATTTAAAAACCAGCCTACATTACTTATATATAGAAATAAATAATGTGGCTTGGACAATAATGACAACTACTCTCTCCTACCTTCCCCAAACAAGGACTTTTCGAAAGTATACATTGGACACAAATGACTTAGTACATACATTGGTGGTTTAACAAAAGCCCTCATTAGAGATAGGTGAAGGAGCACACAGTGAACATACAGATTAATGTTTGCACGCGTAGATCATGTAAGGTGAGGTGTTGAATACCAGACACGTAGTGTAGTAACTCCCTCACAGATGGCGTTATGAGGGGCCTGATGATGTAGCAGTTACCTCACAGATGGTGTTATGAGGAACTTCACATGATGATGCTCTAGCAAAACATTCACTACGTGGTGTCGTAGCATCTTGGGGACACCACGTGGTCGACATGACTCACTCATTCAAGTGGGTGTGGTGTGGTCCCAGGCCTCTCTATCGTGGAGTCTCAGGGGAAGTATAACTGGGTACCTGGGACCTCACTGTGTGAAGGTGGTTAGCTAGCTTGGGTAAGACTCAACTGCCGAGTTGTTTTTCACTGAGTTAAGCACTGTTCACCACTATTCATCACTGGTTCCATTCCTTTGCCAAATGAGGTAGTACCTTATGGCAAGAACTTGTTGATAGTCCGGTGGGGAGGAGGGTTCAGGGGAGTGAGTTGGTATGGGCCAACATATAAATAATAATAATAATAATAATAATAATAATTAACGGTTTATTGAAAGAGCTTGGCAGCCAGAAGACTGAAAATATACAGTTACATATTTGGGGAATGGGTTACGAATTACAAATAATATATAAGTAACATGAGTGACACAAATAAGACATATAATAACTAGCTGGGGAAAAGCTCAAACTACAGTTCATTTCAACATAGTGACAGTGCAAGGAGTAGTGTTTACTGGGAGTGAGTACACTGATTTATTACAAGTTATCGATAATTTTTACAATGGTTGGGACTGGGCTGTTCTTATAGCGATCAGTTCGTGCACGTATGGGCTGGGCTGGATGCGGTTGTGGTGTCGAAGAGCAATTCTCGGACTAGGGATCTCAGGTGGTAGTAGGAGCCGGTGTAGAAGCTTCTTACCAAATTTGCAGATGAGGTCGTGGGGATGGTCAGTGAGAGTCTAAAGGGTCGGTCAGTGTGTTGAGCGCTTCTTGATATGTGGAGTAGGAAGGGTAGAGAATAATCTTGCATGGCCTCTTTTGCACTTTTTCTAGGTGTTTACGTTGTGTGGCATTTAGGGAAGAAGACCAGGTGAGCTTGGGAAGTATGAATGTTGTGTAAACACTGAGGAGCTCGTGTGCAGGAACACCGAGGGACTTGAGTCGGCGTAGGAGGTGGAGACGGAAACTGGAGGATTTGATAACTTCACTGACGTGTGGTTTCTAATTTAGTTTGTTGTCTATATGTATGTGTGTGTGTGTGTGTATATACTACTGTACTTTTTAGATCCTCCTACGCAACCTAACCTATTATAGTTAAGTATAGTAGGCTATACACTATTTTGTTAGTATGTGTTATAAAATGTAATTGCATGTTATTATTATTAATATTATTATTATTAATATTATTATTATTCTTATTATTATTAGTATTATTATTATTATTATTATTATTTTTATTATTGTTATTATTATTACATACTAATATAATACTAAGTTGCCCACCAGATTTCCTCAGAGATGGGAGGAGCACATTGGCGGCGGTGTTGTTTATACTCCGCCCGATTACTGATTCCTATTCACCGAGCCAGAGCTGGCGGGCGGCGTGTTATGTGCCACGTTTTGTTTCCCATTGGGCGTACCGCTCAGCTGGGGAGTTGGAGATTTCATAAAAAGAAAGTTTGAGTGGAGAGCACACCTTTTCCTTCACATACAGTTATCTTAGACCATCTACTAGTATAATAGTTTGCACAAAAATACTCTACACTCTTTATAGGTTATTGTTATGTTGTTGTTTTTTTTTTTACTTCTCATCAGATTGTGCATTCAACTAATATACCCTAATAGTGTGTTTATTATTATGTTTTATAGTATTATTTCGTAAAATATTGGGTAACACAATTATAGTCACTAGTATAGTCTATTATATTATTGGGGTTTATAGCAGTTTGTGGTCTAATAGTATCATGCTTTATGAGTGGTGTTCTATGTAGTGATGATTAGGCAATAAAATATGCTTTGGGTGTTTATAGCAGTTTGTGGTCTACTAGTATCATGCTTTATGGGTGGTGTTCTATGTAGTGATGATTAGGCCATAAAATATGCTTTTGGTTTATTGCTAACAAAATATACTTTGCTCTACCGCTGTAGTGCAATACATGGTGAAACTTACATACACCGTTAATAAAGTATTGATGGAAGAAGAAGTAAGAGGAAGAATTGTGGAGGTAATGAACAGTGAGACAATGTATAGCCTCCGGGATGGCGGCAGCGTTTCTGTTATTAATATATAATAAGACAATAGGAAAATATGTTGTTGTCTCTACCTGTATTATTACCTTTGCGATAGCATGGTTAAATTTGGGGAGGACAGAGGAAGGAGCAGGAGGTTAGGAAGGGATTTGTAGTGGGAGAGATAGTGTCTGTGATCCTCGGATCACCACTCCTCGGATTATGTCAGTTCAAGTTTAGAAGCTCAATCAACTTTCCCTGATTACGAATTGGCAACCTTTCGATTTACAACAGGTACCTACTTACTGCTACAGTAGGTAGGTGAACAGGGACCAAGGGGGCTAGGAAGAGTGTCCAAACAACTTGCCTGTGTGATGTAGTCGTGGCCAGAATTAGGTTAGGATACAGACACATCTGGCTAGTTAGTAACGCTGTACCCATACCGGAACACTCAGCATGTAAACTTTGTGATACACCTTTAAAGCACTATATTATTGAATGTGACACTGTCAAAGACATCTTGAACTATGTCATTACTTCATTGAGGACATTACATTCTTGCTGTTTATCCCAAATTGGCTAGCCCACACACTGATTAGTCTACAATTACAATATGACTCCAATGTATGCTGCTGGTAAATGTGTACTGTCAATGAACCAGAGTGAAAATAAGGTCGCCTCCCTTGCTGCTGCTGCTGCTTCTGCGCCCTTCTAAGTCCCGTTTAAGTCCCCCACCCCAGGCCCCCGCAGTACCCCTTCACATCTACACCATTCAAAAACATTTACACTCAATTTCCACAGAGTGTTATCCTGCAAAACGTTGATGTCGTATATTTCTCTCTTTAAGTGATATCCTGTGGCTCCGAAAGGAGCCTGTTTGGTTAGGTTGTCTTGTGTGAACGAACCTTGGGTTCTTATTTCTTCTCTGTCTTCTTGGGGAGGAGCACAGCTTGGATGTTAGGAAGGACACCCCCTTGGGCAATGGTGACTCCAGATAGGAGCTTGTTCAGCTCCTCGTCATTGCGAATGGCAAGCTGAAGATGACGCGGGATAATGCGGGTCTTCTTGTTGTCGCGGGCGGCGTTACCGGCCAGCTCGAGCACTTCTGCTGCCAGGTACTCCATGACGGCTGCAAGGTACACAGGTGCACCTGCACCAACACGCTCAGCATAGTTGCCTTTACGCAAGAGACGGTGGATCCTACCCACGGGGAACTGGAGTCCGGCCCTGCTAGAACGGGACTTTGACTTGCCCTTCACCTTGCCTCCCTTGCCGCGTCCTGACATGTTGCTGCTGCTGCTTTTCGTGATAGGAGTTAAATTTCCGCCCGCCACCTTGGTCTTTTATACCAAGCTCAGGATCAGGCCAGGTGGCCGTCTCGCGGACCCAACCAATGTAAGAGAGCCGTAGCTGCAGCCAGTCTGATCCTGAGCGGCCCGCTCGGTATATAAGGAAAAGTTAGTCGGGCCAGTTTTCAATTCTCTCGCTCCGCGCCACGAGTAACTGTGCCGCCATGCCTCCCAAAACTTCCGGAAAGGCTGCCAAGAAGGCTGGAAAGGCCCAGAAGGCCATTGCCAAGGGTGACAAGAAGAAGAAGCGCAGGAGGAAGGAAAGCTACAGCATCTACATCTACAAGGTACTGAAGCAAGTGCACCCCGACACAGGAGTCTCCTCCAAAGCTATGTCCATCATGAACTCTTTCGTGAACGACATCTTCGAGCGCATCGCTGCCGAGGCTTCCCGCCTGGCGCACTACAACAAACGCTCCACCATTACAAGTCGGGAAATCCAGACAGCTGTCCGACTCTTGCTGCCCGGTGAACTGGCCAAGCATGCCGTGTCTGAGGGCACCAAGGCTGTCACCAAGTACACCTCTTCCAAGTAAGAGGTTACTTGTGCACAACAAACACGCCATCCCACTACTACAACTTAATCGGCTCCTTCGGAGCCACAGTTACATGTTAAAGAGACAGTTACCGACAGTGATATATTGAGAGGGAAATAAATAAAAAAAATTATAATAATCTGCATTCTCTATTGGCGTAGAAACAGGACTAAATCGAAACATTATAAATAAATAAATAAATTCTGCGTGGAGTACTTTTACACCCACTGCAAAGTGACATACATGGAGTGTGTTTGGGTTTCATTTCTTGTTTGCAGCACGCCTATTTCATGTAAACAATTCATTTTATTTTATTTTATTGAATTTTCTTTTATTTTAGTTATTTATTTACTTACTTATTCTTTATATATTAATTTGTTACTAGCTCTTGTTTTTTGCACCCACCCACCTCCCGAATTGATGACCTACTATACATTCGTGCCTGCACGACTGTTACCAACTTACCGTTAGGCGATTTGGGTAACCGAAATTAACGCTCTCCTACCACCAACCATTTCGATTGTCATGAAAATTATCTTCAGAACAGTTCTTTGGCCCTGAGAAGGGCCGAGTTATAGATGTCTGGTAGGTTTTGTTGTGCTTTTTGTTTTTCCCCAAGGAAGAGGACTTAAGCACGCTCTCCGCGGATGCGCCGGGCCAGCTGGATGTCCTTGGGCATGATGGTAACGCGCTTGGCGTGAATGGCACACAGGTTGGTGTCCTCGAAAAGACCCACCAGGTAAGCCTCAGAGGCTTCCTGCAGAGCCATGACGGCAGACGACTGGAAGCGCAGGTCAGTCTTGAAATCCTGGGCGATCTCACGCACCAGGCGCTGGAAGGGCAGCTTCCTGATGAGTAGCTCTGTGCTCTTCTGGTAACGACGGATCTCACGAAGGGCGACGGTTCCGGGCCTGTAACGATGGGGCTTCTTGACACCACCGGTGGCTGGGGCGGACTTGCGAGCTGCCTTGGTGGCAAGCTGCTTCCGTGGAGCCTTGCCTCCAGTGGACTTGCGGGCAGTCTGTTTAGTACGGGCCATCTCGACGACGAAATAGTCAATACGGGCGGCCCGGCAGGCGGGCGGGCTTATATACAGACATTCTCCACCTCAGTGGCCACCTCATTGGCCACGAGTGCCGCATGCGTCATCCGCAAGCTACGCCCCACCTCCAAGAGGGAGGGACGGCCTTGGATGAACGATACTACCGCTGCGTCCACAGCACGCCACCTACTCCCACCAAACCGTGGGCGAAGCCACACCAGGACCACCTGTAGTAGCAACCACAACAACATGACTGGACGAGGCAAAGGAGGCAAGGGACTTGGAAAGGGTGGCGCCAAGCGTCATCGTAAGGTGCTTCGTGACAACATCCAGGGTATCACCAAGCCCGCCATTCGTCGTCTAGCTCGGCGTGGAGGTGTTAAACGTATATCCGGCCTCATCTACGAGGAGACCCGCGGCGTCCTCAAGGTGTTTCTGGAGAACGTCATCCGTGACGCCGTCACCTACACCGAGCACGCAAAAAGGAAGACCGTCACCGCCATGGATGTGGTGTATGCCCTGAAACGGCAGGGCCGCACCCTTTATGGTTTTGGTGGTTAATCAACCTGATGGACGGGCGCACACCACCACCACCACCACGACAAACAAATATACGGACCTAATTTTAGGTCCACATTTAAATCGCTAAAGAGTTGGTTAGACACTGAGTAAATCGTTGAAAATATATCCAATAACATGATCCTCTCTAATTCTGGACTTGTGGTATGAGTATAGGTTGTGTGTGAACGTGTTGGAACCACTTCCTAATAATTGTCAGTCAGTCAGTCAACATTCACCTAACCTCCAGGTACCTCACCTAACTTCCTGTAGCGTCACCGAACCTCACGAAATGTAACCCAATGTAGTTTATAATCTATCCTAACATGACATAACATAACCACGCACTATATTACTTCGGTAAGAGTAATGAGTTTTAATACGCAAAGTTGCAGTTAGCATTCATTCATACATACATACATACATACATACATAACATGCTAGTGGCAGGGGGGATTGAAGTGAATTTTAGGAGGATAGAATAGGTGCAGTGGCTAAACAGCGCTTGCGTGAGGGACTTTAAGCAGCAACTCGCCTGGATGCGGCAGGATAGAGTCAGGTCAAGCGTCCGGTGCATGTTGGGTTCCGCCATGGTTTCTCAGTGTTTGGTCGGCTTGATTGTGTGTGTGTTGTTTTCTTGTTTGGAGGAAATGTCTTGGTATTCTTCTTCTTAGCTTGAAGTTGATTTTCTTCTAACTCTTCTCCTCTTGTTGTTCGTCTTCCCCGTGTCTGCTATCATTCTGTAAAGACTCTATATATGTATGTAGGTATGAGTGAGTAACAGTTGCCGGTTACAGTGATACTTCATATTCGCTGGTGTTGTACTGTATGGCTTCGGTATTTCTTAATATACAAACAGCACCGTTAGGGGATTGAGGTATTTAAAAACCAGCCTACATTACTTATATATAGAAATAAATAATGTGGCTTGGACAATAATGACGACTACTCTCTCCTACCTAACCCAAACAAGGGCTTTTCGAAAGTATACATTGGACACAATTGACTTAGTACATACATTGGTGGTTTAACAAAAGCCCTCATTAGAGAAAGGTGAAGGAGCACACAGTGAACATACAGATTAATGTTTGCACGCATAGATCATGTAAGGTGAGGTGTTGAACACCAGACACGTAGTGTAGTAACTCCCTCACAGATGGCGTTATGAGGGGCCTGATGATGTAGCAGTTACCTCACAGATGGTGTTATGAGGAACTTCACATGATGATGCTGTAGCAAAACATTCACTACGTGGTGTCGTAGCATCTTGGGGACACCACGTGGTCCACATGACTCACTCATTCAAGTGGGTGAGGTGTGGTCCCAGGCCTCTCTATCGTGGAGTCTCAGGGGAAGTATAACCGGGTACCTGGGACCTCACTGTGTGAAGGTGGTTAGCTAGCTTGGGTAAGACTCAACTGCCGAGTTGTTTTTCACTGAGTTAAGCACTGTTCACCACTATTCATCACTGGTTCCATTCCTTTGCCAAATGAGGTAGTACCTTATGGCAAGAACTTGTTGATAGTCCGGTGGGGAGGAGGGTTCAGGGGAGTGAGTTGGTATGGGCCAACATATAAATAATAATAATAATAATAATAATAATTAACGGTTTATTGAAAGTGCTTGGCAGCCAGAAGGCTGAAAATATACAGTTACATATTTGGGGAATGGGTTACGAATTACAAATAATATACAAGTAACATGAGTGACACAAATAAGACATATAATAACTAGCTGGGGAAAAGCTCAAACTACAGTTCATTTCAACATAGTGACAGTGCAAGGAGTCGTGTTTACTGGGAGTGAGTACACTGATTTATTACAAGTTATCGATAATTTTTACAATGGTTGGGACTGGGCTGTTCTTATAGAGATCAGTTCGTGCACGTATGGGCTGGATGCGGTTGTGGTGTCGAAGAGCAATTCTCGGACTAGGGATCTCAGGTGGTAGTAGGAGCCGGTGTCGGGGATGGTGTAGAAGCTTCTTACCAAATTTGCAGATGAGGTCGTGGTGATGGTCAGTGAGTGTCTAAAGGGTCGGTCAGTGTGTTGAGCGCTTCTTGATATGTGGAGTAGGAAGGGTAGAGAATAATCTTGCATGGCCTCTTTTGCACTTTTTCTAGGTGTTTACGTGGTGTGGCATTTAGGGAAGAAGACCAGGTGAGCTTGGGAAGTATGAATGTTGTGTAAACACTGAGGAGCTCGTGTGCAGGAACACCGAGGGACTTGAGTCGGCGTAGGAGGTGGAGACGGAAACTGGAGGATTTGATAACTTCACTGACGTGTGGTTTCTAATTTAGTTTGTTGTCTATATGTATGTGTGTGTGTGTGTGTATATACTACTGTACTTTTTAGATCCTCCTACGCAACCTAATCTATTATAGTTAAGTATAGTAGGCTATACACTATTTTGTTAGTATGTGTTATAAAATGTAATTGCATGTTATTATTATTAATATTATTATTATTAATATTATTATTATTCTTATTATTATTAGTATTATTATTATTATTATTATTATTTTTATTATTGTTATTATTATTACATACTAATATAATACTAAGTTGCCCACCAGATTTCCTCAGAGATGGGAGGAGCACATTGGCGGCGGTGTTGTTTATACTCCGCCCGATTACTGATTCCTATTCACCGAGCCAGAGCTGGCGGGCGGCGTGTTATGTGCCACGTTTTGTTTCCCATTGGGCGTACCGCTCAGCTGGGGAGTTGGAGATTTCATAAAAAGAAAGTTTGAGTGGAGAGCACACCTTTTCCTTCACATACAGTTATCTTAGACCATCTACTAGTATAATAGTTTGCACAAAAATACTCTACACTCTTTATAGGTTATTGTTATGTTGTTGTTGTTTTTTTTACTTCTCATCAGATTGTGCATTCAACTAATATACACTAATAGTGTGTTTATTATTATGTTTTATAGTATTATTTCGTAAAATATTGGGTAACACAATTATAGTCACTAGTATAGTCTATTATATTATTGGGGTTTATAGCAGTTTGTGGTCTAATAGTATCATGCTTTATGAGTGGTGTTCTATGTAGTGATGATTAGGCAATAAAATATGCTTTGGGTGTTTATAGCAGTTTGTGGTCTACTAGTATCATGCTTTATGGGTGGTGTTCTATGTAGTGATGATTAGGCCATAAAATATGCTTTTGGTTTATTGCTAACAAAATATACTTTGCTCTACCGCTGTAGTGCAATACATGGTGAAACTTACATACACTGTTAATAAAGTATTGATGGAAGAAGAAGTAAGAGGAAGAATTGTGGAGGTAATGAACAGTGAGACAATGTATAGCCTCCGGGATGGCGGCAGCGTTTCTGTTATTAATATATAATAAGACAATAGGAAAATATGTTGTTGTCTCTACCTGTATTATTACCTTTGCGATAGCATGGTTAGATTTGGGGAGGACAGAGGAAGGAGCAGGAGGTTAGGAAGGGATTTGTAGTGGGAGAGATAGTGTCTGTGATCCTCGGATCACCACTCCTCGGATTATGTCAGTTCAAGTTTAGAAGCTCAATCAACTTTCCCTGATTACGAATTGGCAACCTTTCGATTTACAACAGGTACCTACTTACTGCTACAGTAGGTAGGTGAACAGGGACCAAGGGGGCTAGGAAGAGTGTCCAAACAACTTGCTCCTGCCTGCCTGTGTGATGTAGTCGTGGCCAGAATTAGGTTAGGATACAGACACATCTGGCTAGTTAGTAACGCTGTACCCATAAAGGAACACTCAGCATGTAAACTTGGTGATACACCTTTAAAGCACTACTATATTATTGAATGGGACAATGTCAAAGACTTCAGGCCACCTCACTTATTGTATCTTGAACTATGTCATTACTTCATTGAGGACATTACATTCTTGCTCTTTATCCCAAATTGGCTAGCCCACACTGGTAAATGTGTACTGTACTGTCAATGAATCTGATGTATTTCTTTGTGTATGAACCTGACTGAAAATAAGGTCGCCTCCCTGGCTGCTGCTGCTTCTGCTTCTGCTTCTGCTTCTGCGCCCTTCTAAGTCCCGTTTAAGTCCCCCACCCCAGGCCCCCACAGTACCCCTTCACATCTACACCATTCAAAAACATTTTCACTCAATTTCCACAATACTATGCTAATTACACGGAAAATAGAGTGTTATCCTGCAAAACGTTGATGTCGTATATTTCTCTCTTTAAGTGATATCCTGTGGCTCCGAAAGGAGCCTGTTTGGTTAGGTTGTCTTGTGTGAACGAACCTTGGGTTCTTATTTCTTCTCTGTCTTCTTGGGGAGGAGCACAGCTTGGATGTTAGGAAGGACACCCCCTTGGGCAATGGTGACTCCAGACAGGAGCTTGTTCAGCTCCTCGTCATTGCGAATGGCAAGCTGAAGATGACGCGGGATAATGCGGGTCTTCTTGTTGTCGCGGGCGGCGTTACCGGCCAGCTCGAGCACTTCTGCTGCCAGGTGCTCCATGACGGCTGCAAGGTACACAGGGGCACCTGCACCAACACGCTCAGCATAGTTGCCTTTACGCAAGAGACGGTGGATCCTACCCACGGGGAACTGGAGTCCGGCCCTGCTAGAACGGGACTTTGACTTGCCCTTCACTTTGCCTCCCTTGCCGCGTCCTGACATGTTGCTGCTGCTGCTTTTCGTGATAGGAGTTAAATTTCCGCCCGCCACCTTGGTCTTTTATACCAAGCTCAGGATCAGGCCAGGTGGCCGTCTCGCGGACCCAACCAATGTAAGAGAGCCGTAGCTGCAGCCAGTCTGCTCCTGAGCGTCCCGCTGAACGGACGTCTTTCTAGACCGCTCACTGCAAAGCCAGCCAGCCTATCTCTTACTTTCGACAAACTGCACTATAACTTCAACATCAACCTCATTACCATCACTTCACACAACCGGGAAGCTCGTTCCAGACAACGCCCTTTCTGTGCCTCCCTACTGATCAGGGGTGACTCCTGATCAGAGGCGGCCCTGACTGGGAGATCTGTAACGGTTTTCCGTAGCGGACTCGGGCCGCGATCCCACTGGTGCACTTGCACCCTTGGCTATTTCTCCTTGATCTTCCTTCTTTTTCGCTCTGGCCTGGGGACCTGCACCCTAGAGGTGTATTCGTCCTTGGGTCCCCCCTGTAACTGTTCACCTCCACGGTAGGAGATTGTGAACACGAAAGGGGGTAGGAGCAGAACCCCCCCCCCCTCCGCCGAGCCTTCCTGGGAAACCGTGATCGTGCGTGTTCCACCTAGGAAGGGGGTCGCAATCCTTAATCCTCCACCCTTCCCCTAATAGGTACACTTTAAGCTCACGTCTATAAGTGAGCACATCACCAACAATAGGGATATAGGCTCCCCTAACGGGGCTTCTGGGTGAGTGACACAGGAACCACTCCACGACCACTCGACCAGCAAGTGGCGGTGGGGAGTGCTGTAATTCCTGTGTTTAGGTTGCTCGCCTGGAATAGGTAGGGTGCCGGTAAAAAACCACAACAAGACTGATGCCACGGAAAACGAATTAAGCAATGACTAGGACAACTGGAAACAGGATACGGGTACGCTCCCTCTTGGGGGGCGTATCCGAAAAACGCAAGGAGGAACTGGGCATACTACTGTGTGCCCAGCTAAACATCAAATTCGCCGCGCTAATTGAAACAAAGGACTCCTACATAGTCCTTTGCCTCGAAGAAAAAGATGTAGATAACATGCTGTCTGTTGAATCAACAAAGAAATTAGAAGAACAAGGGTTCGAAATTGTAATACCACCACAACTACGAGCCAAAAAATCCATAGTAATTAAAAGGGTTGATAAGGACATACTGGTACAATCACCAAGGAATATTGCCAATAATATAGAAGAAAAGAACACATGGGCCAGAGTTGAAGAGGTTGTGCTAATGCCTGGTGCCCCTACCATGATGAAGGTCAGGTTTGCAGAGATCTCCATGGCACAAAAAGCCCTAGAGAATGGACTCTGTATTTCCCACTACCATCTCACAAAGTATCAAATTGAGCAGGAGGAATTTTTTACAATAACACCGTGCTGGAACTGTTATAAATATAATCATCTAGCCATAAATTGTCCACTAAAGGACAAGAAGATCTGCTCCGAATGTGCATCAGAGGGCCATACATTCAGAGAATGCTGCAACAAAGATAACCCCAAATGCCTGAACTGTGATGGGGAACACCGAACACTAGCAGCGCGTTGTCCCATAAGGAAAGACATAATCAAAAACCTGAGAGAAAAAGAAAGGACAAATAAGAAGATTGAAACAGACCCCAACAAAACATACGCAGCAATCGCAAAGCTACAAGACACCACTACCAAAGTCCTAAATAAAACTAAAGAAAATCCCATCATGCAACCGACATACCTCAATCTAAGTGAAGGATTACCTTTCACAATCCTAGCAAGTATCATCCATGCACACCTTAACAACATTGCAGAACCAGGAAGCTTCGGAAAAACGATCAGAGAAATGTTTGCTGCAAACAATCTACCGGAGGTGAATTTTCCGGACGACGCCCCCTCAACAGAGATATTTAAAATTGTCACAGAGAGTAGCCTGGGAGTAACAAAAGCACAGAAGCACATAACTAAACTAGACACAGAAGAAACCATCATGGAAACAGACCCTATCACCCAAGCAGTCACACCACACCACACCACACCACGCCGCAAATCATCAGGTTCCACAACTCAGCAAGCAGAGAAATTAAAACCTGCAAAAGCTGACCCAACCAAACCGAAAACTAGTAAAGAATCCCTACCTGGCCTTCGTGCCCCCCCACCCTCATCAAGTGATGTGCAACCAGAAGAATTAGGCAACGAAATCGGCATCCGATTCTACTCAGTTAACACACCAACTACAATAACAAATGACAGACTTCTCCAGGAAATAGAGGAAGGCACAGTAAAAGTTACCTACGAAGATGATAGGGTAGAAGAATCCTACATAGAACAACTGATAAATGCAGGACTTATTAACACCAAATACAATAGAATTGAAAGAGTAGATGCAATTAAATTTAAGAAAATCAGAACGGGATTGAAGGAGGAAAGGAGTGGACACTCGCCAGGAGATATACGAGCCAGCAGACACCCTACACCAAGTTCTCGGGACCCACGACTACTCAAAACAAAACATTAAAGATAATCCAACACAACGTCCTAGCCTGGAATTCGGCAAGGAAATCAGAACTCACCAACATATACAGCACATTAGACCCTGACATCATTCTCATCAACGCACATGGTAGGAAAAATAGTGAAAAAATCAAGATCTTTAACTACCATGTACATCAAATGAACATACACAACGAACCACATGATGGCATAGCAATTGCCATAAAACGCAACATACAATATAAAATCATTGACAATTTTCAAAGTAACTTTCTGGCAGCCGAAGTAAATACAACAAGAGGGCCAATAACCATCGGAACTTCATATTTAACATTCAGAAGACCAATATTTCCTACAGGGGACATCTTAAAACTAATGAGGCAAAACAATCCAGCATACTTCATAGGAGACCTCAATGCAAAACACACAACCTTAGGAAGCAATGTCAGAAACCCAGGAGGAAAAATCCTCCATGCTCTCATCGATCACGGGACAATAACACACCTCGGGCCCGACTTCGCAACTTACATATCAGCCGGCAACACTGGAAAACCAGACATTGTTTTAACCAATAGACATCACCATCTAAACGTACATCTAAAAGCGGGACCAACAACAACCAGTGATCATCTACCCATAATTGCAACTTTATCCACATCCCCGATACAAATCCCATCAATCCCAAGATTTTCACTCAATAAAGCAAATTGGGAAAATTTTAAATCGGAACTTAGCAATAACGAACCAACACTCCTACACAACAAAGACACAACAGAGATTGATAATTCACTGGATACATGGTACAAAGAAGTAACAACAGCAATGGAAAACAACATTCCAAAAACAACATACCGTACATTACCACATGCACAATTAACACATGAAGAGAAAATGATCCAAACTAGATTCACCAATCTATATGAATACACCAAAACACACGGGTGGAGCAATGACACCACAATATTATACAGGAATCTAAAAGAAGAACTGAAAGACATAAGCAAGAACAAACACAATGAAACATGGAACAAGCTGATC
>NW_024717748.1:0-11991 GCF_018991925.1 Homarus americanus
CACATTTATAAGATCGTGGGTTCAAATCCTGGTGGGGTGAGGTGTTGATTATATGTAGAAGTCCTTGTGCTTTATTGGGCTAATGAAATATATATGGATTCTCGTATTTCCAAGCCGGATTTGGTAAAACGTTGCTCTGATCACCTAAGTGGCACGGGTGGTCCTCATTAGAGGTTCACGGCGCCATAAGCTTATTGAACAGGCTTTGTGTGAAATATAGCAGAGTCTAGGACTGCTTTTATTGTCCTGGTGGCCCAGAGGTAGCGTTTCCCGGTCACAATTATAAGATCGTGGGTTCAAATCCTGGTGGGGTGAGGTGTTGATTATATGTAGAAGTCCGCGTGCTTTATTGAGCTAATGAAATATATATGGATGCTCGTGTTTCGAAGCCGGATTTGGTAAAACGTTGCTCTGATCACCTAAGCCGCACGGGTGGTCCCCATTAGAGGTTCACGGCGCCATAAACTCGTTGAACAGGCTTTGTGAGAAATATAGCAGAGTCTAGGACTGCTTTTATTGTCCTGGTGGCCCAGAGGTAGCGTTCCCCGGTCACAATTATAAGATCGTGGTTTCAAATCCTGGTGGGGTGAGGTGTTGATTATATGTAGAAATGCGCGTACTTTATTGGGCTAATGAAATGTATATGGATCCTCGTGTTTCGAAGCCGGATTTGGTATAACGTTGCTCTGATCACCTAAGCGGCACGGGTGGTCCCCATTAGAGGTTCATGGCGCCATAAGGTCGTTGAACAGGCTTTGTGTGAAATATAGCAGAGTCTAGGACTGCTTTTATTGTCCTGGTGGCCCAGAGGTAGCGTTCCCCGGTCACAATTATAAGATCGTGGGTTCAAATCCTGGTGGGGTGAGGTGTTGATTATATGTAGAAATCTGCGTGCTTTATTTGGCTAATGAAATATATATGGATCCTCGTGTTTCGAAGCGGGATTTGGTAAAACGTTGCTCTGATCACCTAAGCGTTACGGGTGGTCCCCATTAGAGGTTCATGGCGCCATAAGCTCGTTGAACAGGCTTTGTGAGAAATATAGCAGAGTCTAGGACTGCTTTTATTGTCCTGGTGGCCCAGAGGTAGCGTTCCCCGGTCACAATTATAAGATCGTGGGTTCAAATCCTGGTGGGGTGAGGTGTTGATTATATGTAGAAATCCGCGTGCTTTATTGGGCTAATAAAATATATATGGATCCTCGTGTTTCGAAGCCGCATTTGGTAAAACGTTGCTCTGATCACCTAAGCGTTACGGGTGGTCCCCATTAGAGGTTCATGGCGCCATAAGCTCGTTGAACAGGCTTTGTGTGAAATATAGTAGAGTCTAGGACTGCTTTTATTGTCCTGATGGCCCAGAGGTAGCATATCCCGGTCACAATTATAAGATCGTGGGTTTGAATCCTGGTGGGGTGAGGTGTTGATTATATGTAGAAGTCCGAGTGCTTTATTGGGCTAATAAATTATATTTGGATCCTCGTGTTTCGAAGCCGCATTTGGTAAAACGTTGCTCTGATCACCTAAGCAGCACGGGTGGTCCCCATTAGAGGTTCACGGCGCCATAAGCACGTTGAACAGGCTTTGTGTGAAATATAGCAGAGTCTAGGACAGGTTTTATTGAACTGGTGGCCAGAGGTAGCGTTCCCCGGTCACATTTATAAGATCGTGGGTTCATATCCTGGTGGGGTGAGGTGTTGATTATATGTAGAAGTTCGTGTGCTTTATTGGGCTAATGAAATATATATGGATCCTCGTATTTCCCAGCCGGATTTGGTAAAACGTTGCTGTGATCACCTAAGCGGCATGGGTGGTCCCCTATAGTGGTCCCAAGGCGCCATAAGCTCGTTGAACAGGCTTTGTGTGAAATATAGCAGAGTCTAGGACTGCTTTTATTGTCCTGGTGGCCCAGAGGTAGCGTTCCCCGGTCACAATTAGAAGATCGTGGGTTGGAATCCTGGTGGTGAGGTGCTGATTATGGTAAAGAAGTCCGCCAGGCTTTATTGGGCTATTAATGAAATATATGATCCTCGTGGTTTCGTCGTGATTTGCAAAAACGTTGTTCTGATCACCTAAGCGCATGGGTGGTCCCCATTAGAGGTTCACTGCCCATAAGCTCGTTGAACAGGCTTTGTGTGAAATATAGCAGAGTCTAGGACTGCTTTTATTGTCCTGGTGGCCCAGAGGTAGCGTTCCCCGGTCACAATTATAAGATCGTGGGTTCAAATCCTGGAGGGTTGAGGTGTTGATTATATGTAGAAGTCCGCGTGCTTTATTGGGCTAATGAAATATATATTGATCCTTCTTGTTTCGAAGCCGCATTTGGTAAAACGTTGGTCTGATCACCTAAGCGGCACGGGTGGTCCCCATTAGAGGTTCACGGCGCCATAAGCTCGTTAAACAGGCTTTGTGTGAAATATAGCAGAGTCTAGGACTGCTTTTATTGTCCTGGTGGCCCAGAGGTAGCGTTCCCCGGTCACAATTAGAAGATCGTGGGTTCGAATCCTCGTGGGGTGAGGTGTTGATTATATGAAGAGGTCTGCGTACTATATTGGGCTAATGAAATATATATGGATCCTCGTGTTTCGCAGCCGCATTTGGTAAAACGTTGCTATGATCACCCAAGCGGCACGGGTGGTCCCCATTAGAGGTTCACGACGCCAAAAGCTAGTTGAACAGGCTTTGAGTGAAACATAGCAGAGTCTAGGACTGCTTTTATTGAACTGGTGGCCCAGAGGTATCGTTCCCCGGTCACATTTATAAGATCGTGGGTTCAAATCCTGGTGGGGTGAGGTGTTGATTATATATAGAAGTCCGCGTGCTTTATTGGGCTAA
Organism: Homarus americanus; assembly: GCF_018991925.1. Taxonomy (NCBI): domain Eukaryota; kingdom Metazoa; phylum Arthropoda; class Malacostraca; order Decapoda; family Nephropidae; genus Homarus; species Homarus americanus. The sequence goes on from NW_024717748.1 coordinate 2,832, forward strand.
TGAAATATATATGGATCCTCGTGTTTCGAACCCGGATTTGGTAAAACGTTGCTCTGATCACCTAAGCGGCACGAGTGGTACCCATTAAAGGTTCACGGCGCCATAAGCTCATTGAACAGGCTTTGTGAGAAATATAGCAGAGTCTAGGACTGCTTTTATTGTCCTCGTGGCCCAGAGGTAGCGTTCCACGGTCACAATTAGAAGATCGTGGGTTCGAATCCTGGTGGGGTGAGGTGTTGATTATATGAAGAAGTCCGCGTGCATTATTGGGCTAATGAAATATATATGGATCCTCGTGTTTCGAAGCCACATTTGGTAAAACGTTGCTCTGATCACCTAAGCGGCACGGGTGGTCCCCTATAGTGGTTCACAGCGCCATAAGCTCGTTGAACAGGCTTTGTGTGAAATACAGCAGAGTCTAGGACAGCTTTTATTGTCCTAGTGGCCCAGAGGTAGCATTCCCCGGTCACAATTATAAGATCGTGGGTTCAAATCCTGCTGGGGTGAGGTGTTGATTATATGTAGAAGTCCGCGTGCTTTATTGGGCTAATGAAATATATATGGATCCTCGTGTTTCGAAGCCGGATTTGGTAAAACGTTGCTCTGATCACCTAAGCGGCACGGGTGGTCCCCATTAGAGGTTCACGGCGCCATAAGCTCGTTGAACAGGCTTTGTGAGAAATATAGAAGAGTCTAGGACTGCTTTTATTGTCCTGGTGGCCCAGCGATAGCGTTCCACGGTCACAATTATAAGATCGTGGGTTCAAATCCTAGTGGGGTGAGGTGTTGATTATATGTAGAAGTCCGCGTGCTTTATTGGGCTAATGAAATATATATGGATCCTCGTGTTTCGAAGCCGGATTTGGTAAAACGTTGCTCTGATAACCTTAGCGGCACGGGTGGTCCCCATTAGAGGTTCACGGCGCCATAAGCTAGTTGAACAGGCTTTGTGTGAAATATAGCAGAGTCTAGGACTGCTTTTATTGTCCTGGTGGCCCAGAGGTACCGTTCCCCGGTCACAATTATAAGATCGTGGGTTCAAATCCTGGTGGGGTGAGGTGTCGATTATATGTAGAAGTCCGCGTGCTTTATTGGGCTAATGAAATATATATGGATCCTCGAGTTTCCAAGCCAGATTTGGTAAAACGTTGCTCTCTCCACCTAAGCGGCATGGGTGGTCCCCTATAGTGGTCCCACGGCGCCATAAGCTCGTTGAACAGGCTTTGTGTGAAATATAGCAGAGTCTAGGACTGCTTTTATTGACCTGGTGGCCCAGAGGTAGCGTTCCCCGGTCACAATTAGAAGATCGTGGGTTCGAATCCTGGTGGGGTGAGGTGTTGATTATATGCAGAAGTCCGCGTGCTTTACTGGGCTAATGAAATATATATGGATCCTCGTGTTTCGAAGCCGCATTTGGTATAACGTTGTTCTGATCACCTGCTGCAACGGGTGGTCCCCATTAGAGTGTCTGCGGCGCTACAAGCTCGTTGAACAGGCTTTGTGTGAAATATAGCAGAGTCTAGGACTGCTTTTATTGTCCTGGTGGCCCAGAGGTAGCATTCCCCGGTCACAATTATAAGATCGCGGGTTCAAATCCTGGTGGAGTGAGGTGTTGATTATATGTAGAAGTCTGCGTGCTTTATTGGGCTAATGAAAATTATATGGATCCTCGGGTTTCGAAGCCGCATTTGGTAAAAACGTTGCTCTGATCACCTAAGCGGCACGGGTGGTCCCCATAAGAGGTTCACGGCGCCATAAGCTCGTTGAACATGCTTTGTGTGAAATATAGCAGAGTCTAGGATCAGGTTTTTGGCTGTCCCAGGCCCAGGAGGTAAAGTTCCCGGTCACAATTATAAGATCGCGGGGTTCAAATCCTGGTGGGTGAGGTGTTGATTATATGTAGAAGTCCGCGTGCTTTATTGGGTTAATGAAATATATATGGATCCTCGTGTTTCGAAGCCAGATTTGGTAAAACGTTGCCCTGATCACCTAAGCGGCACGGGTGGTCCCCATTAGAGGTTTATGGCGCCATAAGGTCGTTGAACAGGCTTTGTGTGAAATATAGTAGAGTCTAGGACTGCTTTTATTGTCCTGGTGGCCCAGAGGTAGCATATCCCCGTCACAATTATAAGATCGTGGGTTTGAATCCTGGTAGGGTGAGGTGTTGATTATATGTAGAAGTCCGAGTGATATATTGGGCTAATGAAATATATATGGATCCTCGTGTTTCGCCGCATTTGCAAAATTGCTGCTCTGATCACTGCCAGCATGGGTGGTCCCCATTAGAGGTTCAATGCCAAGCACGCTGAACAGGCTTTGTGTGAAATATAGCAGAGTCTAGGACAGGTTTTATTGAACTGGTGGCCAGAGGTAGCGTTCCCCGGTCACATTTATAAGATCGTGGGTTCATATCCTGGTGGGGTGAGGTGTTGATTATATGTAGAAGTTCGTGTGCTTTATTGGGCTAATGAAATATATATGGATCCTCGTATTTCCAAGCCGGATTTGGTAAAACGTTGCTGTGATCACCTAAGCGGCATGGGTGGTCCATTATAGTGGTCCCAAGGCGCCATAAGCTCGTTGAACAGGCTTTGTGTGAAATATAGCAGAGTCTAGGAGTGCTTTTATTGTCCTGGTGGCCCAGAGGTAGCGTTCCCCGGTCACAATTAGAAGATCGTGGGTTGGAATCCTGGTGTGGTGAGGTGTTGATTATATGAAGAAGTCCGCGTGTTTTATTGGGCTAATGAAATATATATGGATCCTCGTGCTTCGAAGCCGCATTTGGTAAAACGTTGCTCCGATCACCTAAGCGGTATGGGTGGTCCCCATCAGAGGTTCACGGCGCCATAAGCTCGTTGAACAGGTTTTGTGTGAAATATAGTAGAGTCTAAGACTGCTTTTATTGTCCTTGTGGCCCAGAGATAGCATACCCCGGTCACAATTATAAGATCGTGGGTTTGAATCCTGGTGGGGTGAGGTGTTGATTATATGTAGAAGTCCGCGTGCTTTATTGGGCTAATGAAATATATATGGATCCTCTTGTTTCGAAGCCGGATTTGGTAAAACGTTGCTCTGATCACCTAAGCGGTACAGGTGGTCCCCATTAGAGGTTCACGGCGCCATAAGCTCGTTGAACAGGCTTTGTGTGAAATATACCAGAGTCTAGGACTGCTTTTAATGTCCTGGTGGCCCAGAGGTAGCGTTCCCCGGTCACAATTATAAGATCGTGGGTTCAAATCCTGGTGGGGTGAGGTGTTGATTATATGTAGAAGTCCACGTGCTTTATTGGGCTAATGAAATATTTATGGATCTCCTTGTTTCGAAGCCGCATTTGGTAAAACGTTGTCTCTGATCACCTAAGCGGCTGGTGTTTCCCCATTAGAGTTCCGCGGTGCCGCAAAGCAAGTTGAACAGGCTGTGTGAAATATAGCAGAGTCTAGGAATGCTTTTGGTGTCCTATTTAGAGGTAAGCGTTCCCGATGCCAATTAGATGATCGTAGAGTTCGAATCCTGGTGGGGTGAGGTGTTGATTATATGAAGAAGTCCGCGTGCTTAATTGGGCTAATGAAATATATATGGATCCTCGTGTTTCGAAGCTTCATTTGGTAAAACGTTGCTCTGATCACCTAAGTGGCACGGGTGGTCCCCATTAGAGGTTCACGGCGCCAAAAGCTCGTTGAACAGTCTTTGTGTGAAATATAGCAGAGTCTAGGACTGCTTTTAGTGTCCTGGTGGCCCAGAGGTAGCATTCCCCGGTCACAATTATAAGTCGTGGGTTCAAATCCTGGTGGGGTGAGGTGTTGATTATATGTAGAAGTCCGCGTGCTTTATTGGGCTAATGAAATATATATGGATCCTCATGTTTCAAGCGCATTTTGGTAGCCGTTATCTGATCACCTAAGCGGCACGGGTGGTCCCCATTAGAGGTTCACGGCGCCATAAGCTCGTTGAACAGGCTTTGTGTGAAACATAGCAGAGTCTAGGACTGCTTTTATTGTCCTGGTGGCCCAGAGGTGGCATTCCCCGGTCACAATTATAAGATCGTGGGTTCAAATGCTGGTGGGGTGAGGTGTTGATTATATGTAGAAGTCTGCGTGCTTTATTGGGCTAATGAAAAATATATGGATCCTCGGGTTTCGAAGCCGCATTTGGTAAAACGTTGCTCTGATTACCTAAGCGGCACGGGTGGTCCCCATTAGAGGTTCACGGCGCCATAAGCTCGTTGAACAGGCTTTGTGTGAAATATAGGAGAGTCTAGGAATGTTTTTAGTCTCCTGGTGAGCCAGAGGTAGCGTTCCCCGGTCATAATTAGAAGATCGTGGGTTCGAATCCTGGTGGGGTGAGGTGTTGATTATATGAAGAAGTCAGCGTGCTTTATTGGGCTAATGAAATATATATGGATCCTCGTGCTTCGAAGCCGCATTTGGTAAAACGTTGCTCCGATCACCTAAGCGGCATGGGTGGTCCCCATCAGAGGTTCACGGCGCCATAAGCTCGTTGAACAGGTTTTGTGTGAAATATAGCAGAGTCTAGGACTGCCTTTATTGTCCTGGTGGCCCAGGTAGCATACGGTCACAATTATAAGATAAATGCAGGTTTGAATCTGGTAGGGGTGAGGTGGTGATTATATGTAGAAGTCAGCGTGCTTTATTGGGCTAATGAAATATATATGGATCCTCGTTTTTCGAAGCCGGACTTGGTAAAACGTTGCTCTGATCACCTAAGCGGCACGGGTGGTCCCCATTAGAGGTTCACAACGCCATAAGCTCGTTGAACAGGTCTTTGTGTGAAATATAGCAGAGTCTAGGACTGCTTTTATGGTCCTGGTGGCCCAGAGATATAGCATACCCGGTCCGCGATTATAAGATCGTGGGTTTGAATCCTGGTGGGGTGAGGTGTTGATTATATGTAGAGATCGGCGTGCTTTATTGGGCTAATGAAATATATGGATCCTCTTGTTTTCGAAGCCGGTTGGTAAAACGTTGCTCCTGATCACTATAGCGGTGCAGGTGGTCCCCATTAAGTTCGCAGCGCCATAAGCTCGTTGAACAGGCTTTTTGTGAAATATAGCAGAGTCTAGGACTGCTTTTATTGACATGGTGGCCCAGAGGTAGCGTTCCCCGATCACAATTATAAGATTGTGGGTTTAAATCCTGGTGGGGTGAGGTGTTGATTATGTAGAAGTCCGCATGCTTTATTGGGCTAATGAAATATATATGGATCCTCGTGTTTCCAAGCCGGATTTGGTAAAACGTTGCTCTGATCACCTAAGCGGCACGGGTGGTCCCCATTAGAGGTTCATGGCGCCATAAGCTCGTTGAACAGGCTTTGTGAAAAATATAGCAGAGTCTAGGACTGCTTTTATTGTCCTGGTGGCCCAGAGGTAGCGTTCCCCGGTCGCAATTAGAAGATCGTGGGTTCGAATCCTGGTGGGGTGAGGTGTTGATTATATGAAGAAGTCCGCGTGCTTAATTGGGCTAATGAAATATATATGGATCCTCGTGTTTCGAAGCTTCATTTGGTAAAACGTTGCTCTGATCACCTAAGTGGCACGGGTGGTCCCCATTAGAGGTTCACGGCGCCAAAAGCTCGTTGAACAGTCTTTGTGTGAAATATAGCAGAGTCTAGGACTGCTTTTAGTGTCCTGGTGGCCCAGAGGTAGCATTCCCCGGTCACAATTATAAGATCGTGGGTTCAAATCCTGGTGGGGGAGGTGTTGATTATATGTAGAAGTCAGCGTGCTTTATTGGGCTAATGAAATATATATGGATCCTCATGTTTCGAAGCCGCATTTGGTAAAGCGTTGCTCTGATCACCTAAGCGGCACGGGTGGTCCCCATTAGAGGTTCACGGCGCCATAAGCTCGTTGAACAGGCTTTGTGTGAAACATAGCAGAGTCTAGGACTGCTTTTACTGTCCTGGTGGCCCAGAGGTAGCATTCCCCGGTCACAATTATAAGATCGTGGGTTCAAATGCTGGTGGGGTGAGGTGTTGATTATATGTAGAAGTCTGCGTGCTTTATTGGGCTAATGAAAAATATATGGATCCTCGGGTTTCGAAGCTGCATTTGGTAAAACGTTGCTCTGATTACCTAAGCGGCACGGGTGGTCCCCATTAGAGGTTCACGGCGCCATAAGCTCGTTGAACAGGCTTTGTGTGAAATATAGGAGAGTCTAGGAATGCTTTTAGTCTCCTAGTGAGCCAGAGGTAGCGTTCCCCGGTCATAATTAGAAGATCGTGGTTATTGGGCTAATGAAATATATATGGATCCTCGTGCTTCGAAGCCGCATTTGGTAAAACGTTGCTCCGATCACCTAAGCGGCATGGGTGGTCCCCATCAGAGGTTCACGGCGCCATAAGCTCGTTGAACAGGCTTTGTGTGAAATATAGGAGAGTCTAGGACTGCTTTTATTGTCCTGGTGGCCCAATGGTAGCGTTCCCCGGTAACAATTATAAGATCGTGGGTTCAAATCCTGGTGGGGTGAGGTGTTGATTAAATGTAGAAGTCCACGTGCTTTATTGGGCTAATGAAATATATATGGATCCTTCTTGTTTCGAAGCCGCATTTGGTAAAATGTTGGTCTGATCACCTAAGCAGCACGGGTGGTCCCCATTAGAGTTTCACGGCACCATAAGCTCGTTGAACAGGCTATGTGTGAAATATAGCAGAGTCTAGGACTGCTTTTATTGTCCTGGTGGCCCAGAGTTAGCGTCCCCCGGTCACAATTATAAGATTGTGGGTTCAATTCCTGGTGGGGTGAGGTGTTGATTATATGTAGAAGTCCGCGTTCTTTATTGGGTTAATGAAATATATATGGATCCTCGTGGTTCGAAGCCAGATTTGGTAAAACGTTGCCCTGATCACTTAAGCGGCACGGGTGGTCCCCATTAGAGGTTCACGGCGCCATAAGCTCGTTGAACAGGCTTTGTGTGAAATATAGCAGAGTCTAGGACTGCTTTTATTGTCCTGGTGGCCCAGAGGTAGCGTCCCCCGGTCACAATTATAAGATTGTTGGTTCATATCCTGGTGGGGTGAGGTGTTGATCATATGTAGAAGTCCGCGTGCATTAATGGTCTAATGAAATATATATGGATCCTCGGGTTTCGAAGCCACATTTGGTAAAACGTTGCTCTGATCACCTAAGCGGCACGGGGGGTCCCCATTAGAGGTTCACGGCGCCATAAGCTCGTTGAACAGGCTTTGTGTGAAATATAGCAGAGTCTAGGAATGCTTTTAGTGTCCTGGTGGGCCAGATGTAGCATTCCCCGGTCACAATTATAAGATCGTGGGTTCAAATCCTGGTGGGGTGAGGTGTTGATTATATGTAGAAGTCCGCATGCTTTATTGGGCTAATGAAATATACATGGATCCTCGTGTTTCGAAGCCAGATTTGGTAAAACGTTGCCCTGATCACCTAAGCGGCACGGGTGGTCCCCATTAGAGGTTTATGGTGCCATAAGGTCGTTGAACAGGCTTTGTGTGAAATATAGCAGAGTCTAGGACTGCTTTTATTGTCCTAGTGGCCCAGAGGTAGCGTTTCCTGGTCACAATTATAAGATCGTGGGTTCAAATCCTGGTAGGGTGAGGTGTTGAATATATGTAAAAGTCCACGTGCTTTATTGGGCTAATGAAATATATATGGATCCTCGTGTTTCGAAACCGGATTTGGTAAAACGTTGCTCTGATCACCTAAGCGGCACTGGTGGTCCCCATTAGAGGTTCATAGCGCCATAAGGTCGTTGAACAGGCTTTGTGTGAAATATAGTAGAGTCTAGGACTGCTTTTCTTGTCCTGGTGGCCCAGAGGTAGCGTTCCCCGGTCACAATTATAAGATCGTGGCTTCAAATCCTGGTGGGGTGAGGCTTTGATTATATGTAGAAGTCTGCGTGCTTTATTGGGCTAATGAAATATTTATGGATCCTCGGGTTTCGAAGCCGCATTTGGTTAAACGTTGCTCTGATCACCTAAGCGGCACGGGTGGTCCCCTATAGTGGTTCATAGCGCCATAAGCTCGTTGAACAGGCTTTGTGTGAAATATAGTTGAGTCTAGAACTGCTTTTATTGTCGTGGTGGCCCAGAGGTAGCATACCCCGGTCACAATTATAAGATCGTGGGTTTGAACCCTGGTGGGGTGAGGTGTTGATTAAATGTAGAAGTCCGCGTGCTTTATTGGGTTAATGAAATATATATGGATCCTCGTGTTTCGAAGCCAGATTTGGTAAAACGTTGCCCTGATCACTTAAGCGGCACGGGTGGTCCCCATTAGAGGTTCACGGCGCCATAAGCTCGTTGAACAGGCTTTGTGTGAAATATAGCAGAGTCTAGGACAGCTTTTATTGTCCTGGTGGCCCAGAGGTAGCATCCCCCGGTCACAATTATAAGATTGTTGGTTCAAATCCTGGTGGGGTGAGGTGTTGATTATATGTAGAAGTCCGCGTGCATTAATGGTCTAATGAAATATATATGGATCCTCGGGTTTCGAAGCCACATTTGGTAAAACGTTGCTCTGATCACCTAAGCGGCACGGGGGGTCCCCATTAGAGGTTCACGGCGCCATAAGCTCGTTGAACAGGCTTTGTGTGAAATATAGCAGAGTCTAGGAATGCTTTTAGTGTCCTGGTGGGCCAGATGTAGCGTTCCCCGGTCACAATTATAAAATCGTGGGTTCAAATCCTGATGGGGTGAGGTGTTGATTATATGTAGAAGTCCGCATGCTTTATTGGGCTAATGAAATATACATGGATCCTCGTGTTTCAAAGCCAGATTTGGTAAAACGTTGCCCTGATCACCTAAGCGGCACGGGTGGTCCCCATTAGAGGTTCATGGTGCCATAAGGTCGTTGAACAGGCTTTATGTGAAATATAGCAGAGTCTAGGACTACTTTTATTGTCCTAGTGGCCCATAGGTAGCGTTTCCTGGTCACAATTATAAGATCGTGGGTTCAAATCCTGGTAGGGTGAGGTGTTGATTATATGTAAAAGTCCACGTGCTTTATTGGGCTAATGAAATATATATGGATCCTCGTGTTTCGAAACCGGATTTGGTAAAACGTTGCTCTGATCACCTAAGCGGCACGGGTGGTCCCCATTAGAAGTTCATGGCGCCATAAGGTCGTTGAACAGGCTTTGTGTGAAATATAGTAGAGTCTAGGACTGCTTT
>NW_024717749.1:0-60044 GCF_018991925.1 Homarus americanus
ACTGGGAGTGGCAGAGGTGTACCTGGAGTGTGAGAAGTGTACCTAGGAGTGTCGGAGGTGTACCTAGCAGTGTCGGAGGTGTACCTGGCAGTGTCAGCGGTGTACCTGGGAGTGTCAGAGGTGTACAAGGGAATGTCAGTGGAGGTCTGGGAGGTCAAAGGTGTACATGGAGTGTCAGAGGTTTACCTGGGAGTGTCAGATGTGTACCTGGGAGTGTCGGAGGTGTACCTGGGAGTGTCTGGGGTGTACCTGGGAGTATCTGGGTGTACCTGGGAGTGTCTGAGGTGTACCTGGGAGTGTCAGAGGTGTACCTGGGAGTGTCAGAGGTGTACCTGGGAGTGTCAGGGTGTACCAGGGAGGTCAGTGAGTACCTGGGAGTGTCAGGAGGTGTACCTGGGTGTGTCGGAGGTGTACATGGAGTGTCAGAGGTGTACCTGGTAGTGTCAGTGGTGTACCTGGGAGTGTCAGAGGTGTGCCTGGGAGTGTCTGAGGTGTACCTGGGAGTATCTGAGGTGTACCTGGGAGGTCAGAGAAGTACCAAGGAGGTCACAGGAGTACCTGGGAGTATGAGAGGTGTACCTTCGAGTGTGAGAGGTGCACCTAGAAGTGTCTGAGGTGTACCAGGTACTGTCAGAGGTGTACCTGGGAGTGTCTGAGGTGTACCTGGGAGTGTCTGAGGTGTACCTGGGAGTGTCTGAGGTGTACCTGGGAGTGTCAGGGATAACCAGGGAGGAAAGAGGTGTACCTGGGAGTGTCAGGAGGTGTACCAGGGAGGTCTGAGGTGTACCTGGGAGGTCAGTGTACCAGGGAGTGTCAGAGTTGTACCTGGGAGTGTCAGAGGTGTACCTTGGAGTATCGGAGGTTTACCTGGGAGGCGAGCAGGTTGATGGGGGTGTCGGAGGCGGACCTGGGAGTGTCAGAGGTACCTGGGAGTATCAGAGGTGTACCTGGGAGAGTCAGAGGTGTACATGGGAATGTCAGGGGTGGCCAGAGGCAGTGAAGTACCTAGGAGTTTCAAGGTGTTCCTGGGAGTATCGGAGACACCGGGAATATCGGAGGTGTACCTGGGAATATCGGAGGTGTACCAGGGAGAGCAGAGTGCACATGGGAGTCTCCAGAGGTGACCAGGGAGTGTCAGAGGAGTACCAGGCAGAAGGCCCGAGTCTCAAAGGTGTACCTGGGAGTATCAGAGGTGCCTGGGATTATCGGAGGTGTACCTGGGGTGTCAGAGGTGTGTCTGAGATGTACCAGGGATGTCAGAGGCACTGGGAGTGTCTGAGGTGTACCTGGGAGTGTCTGAGGTGTACCTGGGAGTGTCAGGGGAGAACCAGGGAGTGAAAGAGGTGTACCTGGGAGGGTCAGAGGTGTACCAGGGAGTGTCTGAGGTGTACCTGGGAGTGTCTGAGGTGTACCTGGGAGTGTCTGATGTGTACCTAGGAGTGTCAGGGGAGAACCAGGAGTGGAAAGAGGTGTACCTGGGAGTGTCAGAGGTGTACTAGGGAGGTGAGGTGTACCTGGGAGTGTTAGACGTTTATTAGCGAGGGTCAGAGATACCTGGGAGTGTCAGAGGTGTACCTGGAGTGTGGAGAGGTGCCTGAGTGTCTGAGGTGTACCTGGGAGGTCAGAGGTGTACCTAGAAGTGTCTGAGTACCTGGAGTGTCTGATGTGTACCTGGTGTCAGGGAGAACCAGGGAGTGAAAGAGGTGTACCTGGAGTGTCAGAGGTGTACAGGGAGTGTCTGAGGTGTACCTGGGAGTGTCAGGGTGTACCAGGGAGGTCAGTGGAGTACCTGGGAGTGTCAGAGGTGTACCTAGAAGTGTCTGAGATGTACCAGGGATGGGAGGTGTACCTGGGAGTGTCTTGAGGTGTACCTGGGAGTGTCTGAGGTGTACCTGGGAGTGTCAGGGAGAACCAGGGAGTGAAAGAGGTGTACCTGGGAGTGTCAGAGGTGTACCAGGGAGTGTCTGAGGTGTACCTGGGAGTGTCTGAGGTGCTGGGAGTGTCTGATGTACCTAGGGAGGTCAGGGGAGAACCAGGAGGAAAGAGGTGTACCTGGGAGTGTCAGAGGTGTACCAGGAGTGTCTGAGGTGTACCTGGGAGTGTCTGAGATGTACCAGGAGTGTCAGAGGAATAACTAGGAGTGTCTGAGGTGTACCTGGGAGTGTCTGAGGTACCTGGGGAGGTCAGGAGAACCAGGAGGAAAGAGGTGACCTGGGAGTGTCAGAGGTGTACCAGGGAGTGTCTAAGGTGTACCTGGGAGTGTCTGAGGTGTACCTGGGAGTGTCTGTACCTAGGGAGGTCAGGGGAGAACCAGGGAGTGAAAGAGGTGTACCTGGGAGTGTCAGAGGTGTACTAGGGAGGTGTGTGAGGTGTACCTGGGAGGTGTTAGACGTTTATTAGCGAGGGTCAGAGGAGCACCTGGGAGTGTCAGAGGTGTACCTGGAGTGTGGTGAGGGTGTGCCTAGGAGTGTCTGAGGTGTACCTGGGAGTGTCAGAGGTGTACCCAGGAAGTGTCTGAGGTGTACCTGGGAGTGTCTGATGTACCTGGGAGTGTCAGGGGAGAACCAGTGAGTGAAAGAGGTGTACCTGGGAGGTCAGAGGGTGTACCAGGAGGTCTGGTGTACCTGGGAGGCCAGAGATGTACCAGGGAGGTCAGAGGAATAACTAGGAGGTCAGAGGTGTACCTGGGAGTGCAGAGGTGTACCTAGGAGTAACGAGGTTTACCTGGGAGTGTCGGAGTTGTACCTGGGAGGTCAGAGGTGTACCTGAGGTGAGAAGTGTACCTGAGGTCGGAGGTGTACCTGGGAATGTCGGAGGTGTACCTGAGAGTATCAGAACTTGGGAATGTCAGAGAGGTGTACTTGGGAGTGTCAGTGTACCGGGAGTGTCTGGGAGTACCTGGGAGTGTCAGGAGGTGTGCCTGGGAGGTCAGAGGTGCACTTAGTGTCAGAGGTGCACCTTGGAGTGTCTGAGGTGTACCTGGGAGTGTCTGAGGTGTACCTGGCAGTGTTTGAGGTGTACCTGGCAGTGTCTGAGGTGTACCTGGTGTCAGTGTGCACCTGGGAGGTCACGTGTACTTGGGAGTTAGACATGTATCAGGAGGTACAGAGGAGCACCTAGGAGGTCAGAGGTGCACTGGGAGTGTGAGAAGTGCATGGGAGTGTTCTGTACCGTCAGAGATGTACCTGGGAGTGTCAGGGGTGTACCAGGAATGTCAGTGGAGTTCCTGGAGTGCAGAGGTGTACCTGGAGTGTCAGAGGTGTACCTGGGAGTGTCAGAGGATACCTGGGAGTGTCAGAGGTACCTGGGAGTGTCGAAGGTGTACCTGAAGTGTAAGAAGGGTACCTGGGAGTGCCAGCGGTGTGCCTGAGTGGTCAGCGGTGTACCTGGGAGTGTCTGAGGTGTACCTGGGAGTGTCAGAGTTGTGCCTGGGAGTGTCAGAGGTGCACTTGGGAGTGTCAGAGGTGCACCTTGGAGTGTCTGAGGTGTACCTGTGAGTGTCTGAGGTGTACCTGTAGGTCTGAGGTGTACCTGGAAGGTCTGAGGTGTACCTGGCAGTGTCAGCGGTGTACCTGGGAGTGTCACGGTGTGCCTGGGAGTGTTAGAGGGTGTATCAGGGGAGGACAGAGGAGTACCTTGGAGGTCAGAGGTGTACCTGGGAGTGAGAGAAGGTACCTGGAGTGTCTGGTGGTGTACCTGGGAGTGTCAGAGGTGTACATGGGAGTGTGTTAGGGTGTACCAGGGAGGTCAGTGGAGAACCTGGGAGTGTTAGAGGTGTACCTGGGAGTGTCAGAGGTGTACCTGGGAGGTCAGAGGTGTATCTGGGAGGTCGGACGCACCTGGGAGTGTCAGAGGTGTACCAGGAATGTCAGTGGAGTACCTGGGAGTCTCATAGGTGTGTATCTGGGAGTCTCAGAGGTGTACCTGGAGGTCAGAGGTGCCTGGTGAGTGTGAGAGGTGGCCGAAGGTCTGAGATGTACCAGGATGTCAGAGGTGTACCTGGGAGTGCCTGAGGTGTGCTGGGGAGTGTGAGGTGTACCTGGGAGTTTCAGGGAGAACCAGGAGTGAAAGAGGTGTACCTGGGGAGGCAGACGTGTACCAGGGAGTGTCTGGAGGTGTGCCGGGAGTGTCTGGAGGTGTACCTGGGAGTGTCTGAGGTACCTGTGAGTGTCAGGAGAACCAGGGAGTGAAAGAGGTGTACCTGGGAGTGTCAGAGGTACCAGGGAGTGTCTGAGGTGTACCTGTGAGTGTCAGGAGGGTGTACCTAGGAGTATCGGAGGTTAACCTGTGAGTGTCGGAGTTGTACCTGGGAATGTCGGAGGGGGACCTGGGAGTGTCAGAGGTACCTGGGAGTATCAGAGGTGTACCTGGGAGAGTCAGAGGTGTACCTGGGAATGTCAGTATACCCGGGAGGTCATTGATGTACCTGGGAGTCTCAAAGGTGCACCTGGGAGTATCGGAGGTACCTGGGAATATCGGTGGTTACCTGGGTATATCGGAGGTGCACTGAGTGTCAGGAGGTGTACCTGGAGTCTCAGAAGTGAACCAGGAGGTCAGAGGAGTACCTGGGAGGTCAGAAGTGTACCAGGAATGCCGAAGTACCTGAGTTCTAAAGGTGTACTTGGAGTATCAGAGGTGTACCTGGGAATGGAGGTGTACCTGGGAATATCGGAGGTGTACCTGGGAGTGTCAGAGGTGTACCTGGCAGTGTCAGAGGTGTACCTGGGAGTGTCAGAGATGTACCTGGGAGGTCAGAGGTGTATCAGGGAGTGTCGGACGTACCTGGGAGGTCAGAAGTGTATCAGGGAATGTCACTGAGTACTTGGGAGTGTAGGAGGTGCACCTGGAGTGTCAGAGGTGTACCTGGGAGTGTCGGAGGTTTACCTGGGAGTGTCAGAGATTCCTGGGATTGTCAGAGGTGTACCTGGGAGTGTCAGAGGTGTACCTGGGAGGTCAGAGGTGTACCTGGGAGTGTCAGAGGTGTACCTGGGAGTGTTGGAGGTGTACCTGGGAGTGTAAGAAGTGCACCTTGGAGTGTCGAAGGTGTACCTGGGAGTGTCGGATGTGTACCTGGGAGTGTCAGAGGTGTACTTGGTATTGTCGATGTACTTAGAGTGCCACCAGTGTACCTGGGAGTGTCTGAGGTGTAACTGGAGTGTCAGAGGTGCCTGGGAGTGTCAGGAGGTGCACCTGGGAGTGTCAGATGTGCACCTTGGCGTGACTGGAGGTGTACCTGGGAGTGTCTGAGGTGTACCTGGCAGTGTCTGGAAGTGTACCTGGCAGTGTCTGGAGGTGTACCTGGCAGTGTCAGAGGTGTACCTGGGAGTGTCACGGTGTACCTGGAGTGTCAGACGTGTATCAGGAAGTGTCAGAGGAGTACCTGAGAGTGTCAGAGGTGTACCTGGGAGTGTGAGAGGTGTACCTAGGAGTGTCTGAGGTCTACCTGGGAGGTCGGAGGTGCACTGGGAGTGTAAGAAGTGCACTGGAGAGTGTCAGAGGTGCACCAGGGAGTCTCTGAGGTGTACCTGGGAGTGTCAGAGATGTACCAGGGAGGTCAGAGGAATAACTAGGAGAGTCAGAGGTGTACCTGGGAGTGTCAGAGGTACCTAGAGTAACGAAAGTTTACCTGGGAGTGTCGGAGGTGTACCTGGGAGTGTCGGAGGTGTACCTGGGAGTGTGAGAAGTGTATCTGGGAGTGTCAGAGGTGTACCTGAATGTCGGAGGTGTACCTGGGAGTCTCAGAGGTACCTGGGAGTGTCAGAGGTATTTGGGAGTGTCAGTGGTTCACCTTGGAGTGTCTGGAGGTGCACTGGAGTGTCTGAGGCACCGCAGTGTCAGCGGTGTACCCGGAGTGTCACGGTGTACTTGGGAGTGTTAGGACGTGATCAGGGAGTGACAGAGGAGTACCTAGGAGTGTCAGAGGTGTACCTGGGAGGTGAGAAGGTACATGGGAGTGTCTGGGGTGTACCTGGGAGTGTCAGAGATGTACCTGGGAGTGTCAGGGGTGTACCAGGGAATGTCAGTGGAGTTCCTAGGGAGTGTCAGGAGGTGTACTGGGAGTGTGAGAGGTGTACCTGGGAGGTCAGAGGTGTACCTGGAGTGTCGGAGGTGTACCTGGGAGGTCTGAGATGAACCTCGAGTGTGAGAGGTGTGCCTGGTGTCAGAGGTGTGCACTTGGAGTGTCAGAGGTGCACCTTGGAGTGTCTGAGGTGTACCTGGGAGTGTCTGAGGTGTACCTGGCAGTGTCTGAGCTGTACCTGGAAGTGTCTGAGGTGTACATGGCAGTGTCAGCGGTGTACCTGGGAGTGTCAGCGGTGTACCTGGGAGGTTAGAGGTGTATCAGGGAGGTCGGACGTGTACCTGGGAGTGTCAGAGGTGTACCAGGAATGTCAGTGGAGCCTGGGAGGTCAGTGGTGTGCCTGGGAATGTCAGAGGTGTACCTGGGAGTGTCAGAGGTGTACCTGGGAGTGCTGTGACCAGGGAGGTCAGTGGAGTACCTGGGAGTGTTAGAGGTGTACCTGGGAGGTCAGAGGTGTACCTGGGAGTGTCAGAGGTGTATCTGGGAGTGTCGGACGTATCTGGGAGTGTCAGAGGTGTACCAGGGAATGTCAGTGGAGTACCTGGGAGTGTCAGTGGTGTTCTGGGAATGTCAGAGGTGTACCTGGGAGTGTCAGAGGTGTACCTGAGAGTGTCAGAGGTGTACCAGGGAGTGTCAGAGGTGTACCTGGGAGTGTCGGAGGTGTACCTGGGAGTGTCTGGGTGTATCTGGGAGTATCTGGGTGTACCTGGGAGTGTCTGAGGTGTACCTGGGAGTGTCAGAGGTGTACCTGGGAGGTCAGAGGTGTACCCTGAGTGTCAGGCGTGTACCAGGGAGTATCAGTGGAGTACCTGGGAGTGTCAGAGGTGTACCTGGGGGTGTCGGAGGTGTACATAGAGTGTCAGAGTTGTACCTGGCAGTGTCAGGCGTGTACCTAGGGAGTGTCAGAGGTGTGCCTGGGAGTGTCTGGAGGTGCACCTGGGAGTGTGAGAGGTATCTAGGAGTGTCTGGAGGTGTACCTGGGAGGTCAGAAGTGTACCTGGGAGGTCTGAGGTGTACCTGGGAGTGTCTGATGTGTACCTAGGAGGTCAGGGGAGAACCAGGAGGAAAGAGGTGTACCTGGGAGGTCAGAGGTGTGTACCAGGGAGTGTGTGGGAGGTGTACCTGGGAGTGTTAGACGTGTATTAGGGAGGGTCAGAGGAGTACCTGGGAGTGTCAGATACCTGGGAGTGTGAGAGGTGTGCCTGGAGTGTCTGAGGTGTACCTGGGAGTGTCAGAGGTGTACCTGGGAGTGTCTGAGGTGTACCTGAGTGTCTGATGTGTACCTGGGAGTGCCAGGGAGAACCAGTGAGCGAAAGAGGTGTACCTGGGAGTGTCAGAGGTGTACCAGGGAGTGTCTCAGGTGTACCTGGGAGTGTCAGAAAAGTACCAGGGAGGTCAGAGGAATAACTAGGAGGTCAGGAGGTGTACCTGGGAGTGTCAGAGGTGTACCTTAGGAGTATCGGAGGTTTACCTGGGAGTGTCGGAGTTGTACCTGGGAGGTCAGAGGTGTACCTGGGAGTGTGAGAAGTGTACCTGGGAGTGTCGAGGCGTACCTGGGAATGTCGGAGGTGTACCTGAGTATCAGATGTACTTGGGAGTGTCAGAGGTGTACTTGGGAGGTCAGTGGTGTACCTGGGAGTGTCTGAGGTGTACCTGGGAGTGTCAGAGGTGTGCCTGGGAGTGTCAGAGGTGCACTTGGTAGTGTCAGAGGTGCACCTTGGAGTGTCTGAGGTGTACCTGGGAGTGTCTGAGGTGTACCTGGCAGTGTTTGAGGTGTACCTGGCAGTGTCTGAGGTGTACCTGGCAGTGTCAGCGGTGCACCTGGGAGTGTCAGCGGTGTACTTGGGAGTGTTAGACATGTATCAGGGAGTGACAGAGGAGTACCTAGGAGTGTCAGAGGTGTACCTGGGAGGTGAAGTGTACATGGGAGTGTCTGGGGTGTACCTGGGAGTGTCAGAGATGTACCTGGGAGTGTCAGGGGTGTACCAGGGAATGTCAGTGGAGTTCCTGGGAGTGTCAGAGGTGTACCTGGGAGTGTCAGAGGTGTACCTGGGAGGTCGAAGGTGTACCTGAGTGTCTGAGGTGTACCTGGGAGGTCAGAGGTGTGCCTGGGAGTGTCAGAGGTGCACTTGGGAGGTCAGAGGCACCTTGGAGTGTCTGAGGTGTACCTGTGAGTGTCTGAAGGTACCTGGCAGTGCCTGAGGTGTACCTGGGAGTGAGAGAAGTGTACCTGGGAGTGTCTGGAGGTGTACCTGGGAGGTCAGAGGTGTACCTGGGAGTGTGAGTGTCTGGGGTGTACCTGGGAGGTCAGAGGTGTATTTGGGAGTGTCAGAGGTGTACCTGGGAGGTCAGACGGTCCCTGGGAGTGTCAGAGGTGTACCTGGGAGTGTCGGAGGTGTACCTGGGAGTAAGAAGTGTACCTGGGAGTGCCAGCGGTGTACCTGGGAGTGTCAGCGGTGTACCTGGGAGTGTCTGAGGTGTACCTGGGAGGTCAGAGGTGAGCCTGGGAGTGTCAGAGGCACTTGGGAGGTTGCCAGAGGTGCACCTGGAGTGTCTGAGGTGTACCGTGAGTGTCTGAGGCCTGGCAGTGTCTGGAGGTGTACCTGGAAGTGTCTGAGGTGTACCTGGCAGTGTCACGGTGTACCGTGAGGCTGGGCGGTACCTAGGGAGTGTTAGAGGTGTATCAGGGAGTGACAGAGGAGTACCTAGGAGGTCAGAGGTGTACCTGGAGGAGAGAAGTGTACCTGGCAGTGTCTGCAGTGTACCTGGGAGTGTCAGAGGTGTACCTGGGAGTGTTAGGGGTGTACCAGGAGGTTGCAGTGGAGTACCTGGGAGTGTTAGAGGTGTACCTGGGAGTGTCAGAGGTGTACCTGGAGTGTCAGAGGTGTATCTGGGAGTGTCGGACGTGCACCTGGGAGTGTCAGAGGTGTAACAGGGAATGTCAGGAGTACCTGGGAGTGTCATAGGTGTACCTGGGAGTGTCAGAGGTGTACCTGGGAGTGTCAGAGGTGTACCTGGGAGTGTCAGAGGTGCAACCAGGAGGTCAGAGGTGTACTTGGAGCAAGGTGTACCTGGGAGTGTCTGGGGTGTATCTGGGGTATCTGGGGTGTACCTGGGAGTGTCTGAGGTGTACCTGGGAGGTTCAGAGGTGTACCTGGGAGTGTCAGAGGTGTCTGGGAGTGTCAGGGGTGTACCAGGAGTGTCAGTGAGTACCTGGGAGTGGAGAGGTGTACCTGTGAGTGTGAGAGGTGTACCAGAAGTGTTCAGATGTACCAGGGATGTCAGAGGTGTACCTGGGAGTGTCTGAGGTGTACCTGGGAGGTTCGAGGTGTACCTGGGAGTGTCAGGGGAGAACCAGAGAGTGAAAGAGGTGTACCTGTGAGTGTCAGAGGTGTACTAGGGAGTGTCTGAGGTGTACCTGGGGAGTGTCTGAGGTGTACCTGGGATTGTCTGAGGTGTACCTGGGAGGTCAGGGAAGAACCAGGAGTGAAAGAGGTGTACCTGGGAGGTCAGAGGTGTACCAGGGAGTGTCTGAGGTACCTGGGAGGCAGAGGTGTACCTAGAGCACGGAGGTTTACCTGGGAGTGTCGGAGTTGTACCTGGGAGTGCCGGAGGCGGACCTGAGTGTCAGAGGTGTACCTGGGAGTATCAGAGGTACCTGGGAGAGTCAGAGGTGTACCTGGGAATGTCAGGGGTATACCAGTGTCAGTGAAGTACCTGGGAGTCTCAAAGGTGTACCTGGGAGTATGGAGGTGTACCTGGGAATATCGGAGGGTTACCTGGGTATATCGGAGGTGTACCAGGGAGTGTCAGAGGTACCTGGAAGTCTCAGAAGTGAACCAGGAAGTGTCAGCGAGTACCTGGAGTGTCAGAGGTGTACCAGGAGTGTCAGTGAAGTACCTGGGAGTTTCAAAGGTGTACCTGGGAGTATCAGAGGTACCGGAATATCGGAGGTGTACCTGGGAGTGTCAGAGGTGTACATGGCAGTGTCAGAGGTGTACCTGGGAGTGTTAGAGATGTACCTGGGAGTGTCAGAGGTGTATCAGGGAGTGTCGGACGTGTACCTGGGAGTGTCATAAGTGTACCAGGGAATGTCAGTGGAGTACTTGGGAGTGTCAGAGGTGCACCTGGGAGTCTCAGAGGTGTACCTGGGAGTGTCGGAGGTGTACCTGGGAGTGTCACAGGAGTACCTGGGATTGTCAGAGGTGTACCTGGCAGTGTCAGAGGTGTACCTGGGAGTGTCAGAGATGTACCTGGAGTGTCAGAGGTGTACCTGGGAGGTTAGGGGTGTACCAGGAGTGTCAGGGGAGGTCAGAGGTGTACCTGGGAGGCTGGCGGTGTGCCTGGGAGTGTCTTAGGTGTCCCTGGGAGTGTCTGAGGTGTACCTGGGAGGTGTGAGGTATCTGGGAGTGTCGGACGTGTACCTGGGAGGTCAGAGGTGTACGGAAGTGTCGGAGGTACCTGGGAGTGTGAGAAGTGTATCCTGAGAGTGTCTGGTGTACCTGGAGTGTCAGAGGTGTACCTGAGAGTGTCAGAGGCCCAGAGGCTGAGGTGTACCTGGGAGGTCGGAGGTGTAGCTGGGAATGTAAGGCACCTGGGAGTGTCGGAGGTGTAATTGGGAGGTGGGAGGTGCACCTGGGAGTGTAAGAAGTGTACCTGGGAGTGTCAGAGGTACCTGGGAGTTTCTGGAAGGTGTACCTGGAGTGTCAGAGGTGTACTTGGGAGGTCAGAGGTACCTGGGAGGCCGGCGGTGTACCTGGGAGTGTCTGAGGTGTACCTGGGAGGTCAGAGGTGTACCTGGGAGTGTCTGAGGTTGTACCTGGGAGTGTCGGGCCAGTACCTGGGAGTGTCTGAGGTGTACCTGGGAGTGTCGGAGGTGTACCTGAGGTGGAGAAGTGTACCTGGGAGTGTCGGAGGTGTACCTGGCAGTGTCGAAGGTGTACCTGGCAGTAATGCGTGTACCTGGGATTGTCAGAGGTGTGGCCAAGGAATGTCAGTGAGTACCTGGGAGTGTCAAAGGTACCTGGGAGTGTCTGAGGTGTGCCTGGGAGTGTCAGATGTTTACCTGGGAGTGTCTGAGGTGTACCTGGGAGTGTCTGAGGCACTGGAGTGTCAGGAGAAGTACCAGGGAGTGTCACAGGAGTACCTGGGAGGGAGAGGTGTACCTTGGAGTGTGAGAGGTTACCCAGGAGTGTCAGAGGTGTACCTGGGAGGTCTGAGGTGTACCTGGGAGTGTCAGAGGTACCTGGGAGTGTCGGAGGTGTACCTGAGAGTGCAAGAAGTGTACCTGGCAGTGTCGGAGGTGTACCTGGGAGTGTTGGAGGTGTACCTGGGAGGTCAGAGGTGTACTTGGGAGGTCAGAGGTGCACAAGGAATGTCAGTGAATGCCTGGGAGTGTCAAAGGTGTACCTGGGAGTGTCGGGGTGAGTACCTGGGAGTATCAGAGATGTACCTGGGATTGTCAGAGGTGTACCTGGGAGTGTCAGAGGTGTACCTGGGAGGGTCAGAGGTACCTGGGAGGTAGGAGGTGTACCCAGGAGTGTAAGAAGTGTACCTGGGAGTGTCGGAGGTACCTGGGAGTGTCGCAGGTGTACCTGGGAGGTCAGAGGTGTACCTGGGAGTGTCAGAGGTGTACCCGGGAGGTCAGAGGTATACCTGGGAGTGTCTGAGGTGTACCTGGAGTGTCAGGAGGTGTACCTGGGAGGTCAGAGGTGTACCTGGGAGTGTCAGAGGTGTACCTGGGAGTGTCAGAGGTGGCTCTGAGTCAGGGTGGCCTAGGAGGTGGAGGGTACCTGGGAGTGTCGGAGGTGTACCTGGGAGGTCGGAGGTGTACCTGGGAGTGTCAGAGGTGTACTTGGGAGTGGTCAGGAGGTACCTGGGAGTGTCAGCGGTGTACCTGGGAGTGTCTGAGTTGTACCGGAGTGTCAGAGGTGTACCTGGGAGGTCTGAGGTGTGCCTGGGAGTGTCAGAGGTGTACCTGGGAGTGTCGGAGGTACCTGAGTGCAAGAAGTGCACTGGCAGTGTCGGAGGTGTACCTGGGAGTGTTGAGGTGTACCTGGGAGTGTCAGAGGTGTACCCTGGGAGTGTCAGAGGTGTACCTGGGAGGTCAGGTGTACCTGGGAGTGTCGGAGGTGTACCTGGGAGTGTAAGAAGGTACCTGGGAGTGTCGGAGGTGCACCTGAGTTTCAGAGGTGTACCTGGGAGTGTCAGAGGTACCTGGTGTCGGAGGTGTACCTGGGAGTGTAAGAAGTGGTACCTGGGAGGTCGGAGGTACCTGGGAGTGTTGGAGGTACCTGGGAGTGTCAGAGGTACCTGGGAGTGTCAGAGGTGTACCTGGGAGTGTCATGGTGTACCTGGGAGTGTCAGTGAGTACCTGGGAGTGTTAGAGGTACCTGGGAGTGTCAGAGGTGTACCTGGGAGTGTCAGGAGGTGTACCTGGGAGTGTCGGACGGTACCTGGGAGGTCAGAGGTGTACCAGGGAGTGTCAGAGGTACCTGGGAGTGTCAGAGGTACCTGGAGTGTCAGAGGTGTACCTGGGAGCATGGAGGTGTACCTGGGAGTGTCAGAAGGTACCTGGGAGTGTCAGGTACCTGGGAGTGTCTGAGGTGTACCTGGGAGGTCAGGAGGTGCCTGGAGGTCAGGAGGTGCACCTGGGAGTGTCTGAGGTGTACTGGGAGTGTCAGAGGTGTACCTGGGAGCAAGAGAGTACCTGGGAGGTCAGAGGTGTACCTGGGAGGTCAGAGGTGTACCTGGGAGTGTCAGAGGTGTACCTGGGAGTGTCAGAGGTACCTGGGAGGTCGGAGGGTGTACCTGGGAGTGTAAGAAGGGTACCTAGGTGTCGGAGGTACCTGGGAGTGTCGGAGGTGTACCTGGGAGTGTCAGAGGTGTACCTGGGAGGTCAGAGGTGTACCTGGGAGGTCAGTGGTGTACCTGGGAGTGTCTGAGGTGTACCTGAGAGTGTCAGAGGTGTACCTGGGAGTGTCCGAGGTGTACCTGGGAGTGTCAGAGGTGTACCTGGAGGTCAGGAGGTACCTGGGAGTGCAAGAAGTGTACCTGGGAGTGTCGGAGGTGTACCTGGGAGTGTCAGAAGGTACTGGGAGTGTCGGAGGTGTACCTGGGAGTGTCTGAGGTGTGTGCTCGGAGTGTCAGAGGTGCACCTGGAGTGTCGGAGGTGTACCTGGGAGTGTCTGAGGTACCTGGGAGGTCAGAGGTACCTGGGAGTGTCTGAGGTGTACCTGGGAGTGTCAGGAGGGTGTACCTGGGAGTGTCAGAGGTGTACCTGGGAGTGTCAGGAGGTACCTGGGAGTGTCAGAGGTGTACCTGGGAGTGTCGGAGGTGTACCTAGGAGTGTAAGAAGTGTACCTGGGAGTGTCGGAGGTGTACCTGGAGTGTCGGAGGTGTACCTGGGAGTGTCAGAGGTACTTGGGAGTGTCAGAGGTGTACCTGGGAGGCTGGGGCGGTGTACCTGGGAGTGTCTGAGTTGTACCTGAGAGTGTCAGAGGTGTACCTGGGAGTGTCTGAGGTGTGCCTGGGAGTGTCAGAGGTGCCTGGGAGTGTCGGGGTGTACCTGAGAGTGCAAGAAGTGTACCTGGCAGTGTCGGAGGTGTACCTGGGAGGCTGGAGGTGTACCTGGGAGTGTCAGAGGTACTTGGGAGTGTCAGAGGTGTGCACTGGGAGTGTCAAGGTGTACCTGGGAGGTCGGAGGTGTACCTGGGAGGTAAGAAGGCACTTGGGAGTGTCGGAGGTACCTGGGAGTGTCAGAGGTACCTGGGAGTGTCAGAGGTGTACCTGGAGTGTCGGAGGTGTACCTGGGAGTGTAAGAAGGGTACCTGGGAGTGTCGGAGGTACCTGGGAGTGTTGGAGGTACCTGGGAGTGTCAGAGGTGTACCTGGGAGTGTCAGAGGTGTACCTGGGAGTGTCGGGCAAATTAGGGAGTGTCAGTGAGTACCTGGGAGTGTCAGGAGGTGTACCCGGAGCAAGCCGGAGGTGTACCTGGGAGTAAGAGGTGTACCTGGGAGTGTCAGAGGTGGTACTTGGAGTGTCTGAGGTA
Source organism: Homarus americanus (assembly GCF_018991925.1). Taxonomy (NCBI): domain Eukaryota; kingdom Metazoa; phylum Arthropoda; class Malacostraca; order Decapoda; family Nephropidae; genus Homarus; species Homarus americanus. The sequence goes on from NW_024717749.1 coordinate 14,130, forward strand.
CCTGGGAGTGTCAGAGGTGTACCTGGGAGTGTCAGAGGTGCACCTGGGAGTGTCAGAGGTGTACCTGGAGTAGTGAGGTACCTGGGAGTGTCAGAGGTGTACCTGGGAGTGTCTGAGGTGTACCTGGGAGCAGGAGGTGTACCTGGGAGTGTCGGAGGTGTACCTGGGAGTGAGAAGTGTACCTGGGAGAGTGTGGAGGTGTACCTGGGAGTGTCGGAGGTGTACCTGGGAGCAGAGGTGTACCTGGGAGTGTCAGAGGTGTACCTGGGAGTGTCAGTGGATACCTGGGAGGTCAGAGGTGTACCTGGGAGGCTGGGGGGTACCTGGGAGCATCAGAGGTGTACCTGGGAGTGTCTGGAGGTGTGCCTGGAGTGTCAGAGGTGTACTGGAGTGTCAGAGGTGGGCACCTGGGAGTGCAAGAAGTGTACTGGGAGTGTCGGAGGTGTACCTGGGAGTGTAAGAAGTGTACCTGGGAGTGTCAGAGGTGTACCGGGAGTGCCTGAGGTGTGCTTGAGTGTCAGAGGTGCACCTGGGAGTGTCAGAGGTGTACCTGGGAGTGCTGAGGTACCGGGAGTGTCAGAGGTGTACCTGGGAGGTCTGAGGTGTACCTGGGAGTGTCAGAGGTATACCTGGGAGTGTCAGGAGGTGTACCTGGGAGGTCAGAGGTGTACCTGGGAGTGTCAGAGGTGTACCTGGGAGTGTCGGAGGTGTACCTGGGAGCAAGAAGTGTACCTAGGAGTGTCGGAGGTGTACCTGGGAGTGTCGGAGGTGTACCTGGGAGTGTCAGAGGTGTACCTGGGAGGTCAGAGGTGTACCTGGGAGTGTCATGGTGTACCTGGGAGTGTCTGAGCAGGCCTGAGAGTGTCAGAGGTACCTGGGAGTGTCTGAGGTGTACCTGGGAGGTCAGAGGTGTACCTGGGAGTGCCGGAGGTGTACCTGAGAGTGCAAGAAGTGTACCTGGCAGTGTCGGAGGTGTACCTGGGAGTGCTGGAGGTGTACCTGGGAGTGTCAGAGGTGTACCTGGAGTGTCAGAGGTACCTGGGAGGCCAAGGTGTACCTGGGAGTGTCGGAGGTGTACCTGGGAGTGTAAGAAGTGCACTTGGAGTGTCGGAGGTGTACCTGGGAGTGTCGGAGGTGTACCTGGGAGTGTCGGAGGTGTACCTGGGAGTGTCAGAGGTGTACCTGGGAGGCCGAGGTGTACCTGGGAGGTTGGGGCGGTGTACCTGGGAGTGTCTGAGGTGTACCATGGGAGGTCAGAGGTGTACCTGGGAGTGTCGGAGGTGTACCTGAGAATGCGAGAAGTGTACCTGGGAGTGTCGGAGGTGACCTGGGAGTGTCGGAGGTGTACCTGGCAGTGCTGGGAGGTGTACCTGGGAGTGTCGGAGGTGTACCTGGAGTGTAAGGCACCTGGAGGTTGCGGTGTACCTGGGAGTGTCTGAGGTGTACCTGGGAGTGTCAGAGATGTACCTGGGAGGCCAGAGGTGCACCTGGGAGTGTCAGAGGTGCACCTGGAGTGTCTGAGGTGTACCTGCAGTGTTCAAGGTGTACCTGGCAGTGTCAGAGGTGTACCTGGGAGTGTCAGAGGTACCTGGGAGGCAGACGGTATCAGGAGGACAGAGAGAACCTGGGAGTGTCGAGAGGTGTACCTGGGAGTGTGAGAAGTGCCTGGGAGTGTCTGAGGTGTACCTGGGAGGCTCGGAGGTGTACCTGGGAGCAAGGCAACAGGGAATGGGGAGTACCTGGGAGGTCAGAGGTGTACCTGGGAGGCCGAGGTGTACCTGGGAGGTGAGGATGTACCTGGGAGGTTCGGAGGTGTACCTGGGAGTGTCAGGTGTACCTGGGAGGTCAGAGGTGTACCTGGGAGGCTGGAGGTGTACCTGGGAGGTAAGAAGGCACATGGGAGAGTGGAGATGCACGGAAGGTCGGAGGAGTACCTGGGAGTGTCAGAGGTGTACCTGGGAGGTCAGAGGTGTACCTGATGTCAGGAGGTGTACCTGGGAGCACTGGGGCGGGTGTACCTGGGAGTGTCAGGAGGTGTACCTGGGAGGTCAGAGGTGTACCTGGGAGTGTAGGGAGGTGTACCTAGGAGTGTAAGAAGTGTACCTGGGAGGCTGGAGGTGTACCTGGGAGTGCGGAGGTGTACCTGGGAGTGTCAGAGGTGTACCTGGAGGCTGGGAGGTGTACCTGGGAGTGCTGGAGGTATACCTGGAGTGTCTGGAGGTGTACCTGGGAGGCTGAGGTGCACTGGGAGTGTCTGAGGTGTACCTGGGAGTGTCAGGGGGAGAACCAGGAGTGTCTGAGGTGTACCTGGGAGGCCAGAGGTGTACCTGGGAGTGTCAGGGAAGGTACCTGAGGCAGTATACCAGAGGTCAGTGAAGTACCTGGGAGTCTCGAAGGTGTACCTGGGAGACTGGAGGTGTACCTGGGAATATCGGAGGTTACCTGGGAATATCGAGGTGTACCAGGGAGTGTCAGAGGTGTACCTGGAGTCTCAGAAGTGAACCAGGGAGGTCAGAGAGTACCTGGGAGTGTCAGGAGGTGTACTAGGAGTGTCGGGGAAGCACCTGGGAGTCTCAAAGGTGTACCTGGGAGATCAGAGGTGTACCTGGGAACACGGAGGTGTACCTGGGAATATCGGAGGTGTACCTGGGAGTGTTGGGAGGTACCTGGGAGTGTCAGAGGACCTGGGAGTGTCAGAGGTGTACCTGGGAGTGTCAGAGGTGTACCTGGGAGGCTGGGGCTGTACCTGGGAGGTCTGAGGTGTGCTCGGAGTGTCAGAGGTACCGGGAGGCCGGAGGTGTACCTGGGAGTGCAAGAGGTGCACTGGGAGTGTCGGAGGTGTACCTGGGAGTGTCGGAGGTGTACCTGGGAGTGTCAGAGGTGTACCTGGGAGAGTCTGGAGGTGTACCTGGGAGTGTCAGAGGTGACCTGGGAGCACGGGAGGTGTACCTGGAGTGGAGAAGGCACCTGGGAGTGTCGGAGGTGCACTGGGAGTGTCGGAGGTGCACCTGCAAGCTGGGGAGGTACCTGGAGGCCGGAGGTACATGAGAGTAAGAAGTGGCCCAGGAGTGTCGAGGTGCACTGGGAGGTCGGAGGTACCTGGGAGTGTCGGTGTACCTGGGAGTGTCAGAGGTGTACCTGGAGCACAAGTGTACCTGGGAGTGTCTGAGGTGTACCTGAGAGTGCTGGCACCTGGGAGTGTCTGAGGTGCCAGGAGGCCGAGGTACCTGGGAGGTCGGAGGTGTACCTGAGAATGCGAGAAGGTAGCATGGGAGAGTCGGAGATGTACTTGGGAGGTTTGGAGGAGTACCTGGGAGTGTCAGGAGGTGTACCTGGGATGTCAGAGGTACCTGGGAGTGTCAGAGGTGTACCTGGAGTGTTGCAGCGGTACCTGGGAGGCCAGAGGTGTACCTGGGAGTGTTCGGAGGTGTACCTGGGAGTGTAGGAGGTGTACCTGGAGTGTAAGAAGGTACCTGGAGAAAGTCGGAGGTGTACCTGGGAGTGTCGCAGGTGTGCCTGGAAGTGCTGGGAGGTGTACTTGGGAGTGTCAGAGGTGTACCTGGGAGGCTGAAGGTGTACCTGGGAGGTCCGAGGTGTACCTGGGAGCAACAGAGGTACCTGGGAGAGCCGGAGCCAGGCCTAGGAGGGCACCCAGGAGGTCGGAGGTGTACCTGGGAGGTCGGAGGTACCTGGGAGGTCAGGGGTGGTGTACTTGGAGGCTGGGAGGTACCTGGGAGTGTCAAGGTGTACCTGGGAGTGTCTGAGGTACCTGAGAGTGTCAGAGGTACCTGGGAGGTCCGAGGTACCTGGGAGTGTTAGAGGTGTACCTGGGAGTGTCGGAGGTGCCTGAGAGTGCAAGAAGTGTACCTGGCAGTGTCGGAGGTACCTGGGAGTGTTGGAGGTGCACTGGGAGGTCAGAGGTACCTGGGAGTGTCAGAGGTGTACCTGGAGGTCAAAGGCACTGGGAGTGTCGGAGGTACCTGGGAATGTAAGGAGGTACCTGGGAGTGTCGGAGGTGTACCTGGGAGGTCAGAGGTGTACCTGGGAGCACAAGGTGGCACCTGGGAGTGTCGGAGGTGTACCTGGGAGTGTAAGAAGGGTACCTGGGAGAGTCGGAGGTGTACCTGGGAAGTGGGAGGCACCTGGGAGTGTCAGAGGTGTACTTGGGAGTGTCAAGGTGTACCTGGGAGTGTCAGCGGTGTACCTGGGAGTGTCTGAGGTACCTGAGAGTGCTGAGAGGTGCACGGGGTGTCTGAGGGTGTGCCTGGGAGTGTCAGAGGTGTACCTGGGAGCAATGGAGGTGTACCTGAGAGTGCAAGAAGTGTACCTGGCAGGTTTGGAGGTGTACCTGGGAGCAAGGGAGGTGTACCTGGGAGTGTCAGAGGTGTACCTGGGAGTGTCTGAGGTGTGCCTGGGAGGCTGGGGAGGTACCTGGGAGCAGCCGAGGTGTACCTGGGAGGTGAGAAGGTACCTGGGAGTGTCGGAGGTACCTGGCAGTGTCTGGGAGGCATGGCAGTGTCAGAGGTGTACCTGGGAGGTGTCGGAGGTGCACCCAGGAGTGTAAGAAGTGGCACCTAGGAGGTCGGAGGTGTACCTGGAGTGTCGGAGGTGTACCTGGGAGGCCAGGAGGTACTTGGGAGTGCTCGGAGGTGTACCTGGGAGTGCTGGGCGGTGTACCTGGGAGGTCTGAGGTGTACCTGAGAGTGCTCGGAGGTGTACCTGGGAGTGTCTGAGGTGTGCCTGGGAGTAGGAGGTGTACCTGGGAGTGTCGGAGGTGTACCTGAGAGTGCAAGAAGGTACCTGGCAGTGTCGGAGGTGTACCTGGGAGTGCTGGAGGTGTACCTGGGAGGTCAGAAGTGTACTGGAGCCGGGAGGTGTAAGCAGAGCCGGAGGTGACCTGGGAAAGTAAAGGTGTACCTGGGAGAACAGAGGTGTACAAGGGAATGTCAGAGGAGTACCTGGGAGGCTGGGAGATGTACCTGGGAGGTCAGAGGTGTACCTGGGAGTGTCAGAGGTGTACCTGGGAGGCCAGGTGTACCTGGGAGGGAAAGTGTACCCAGGAGTGCAAGGGGCACCTGAGCAGCTGAAAATGGGAGTGTCGCAGGTGTACCTGAGTGTCAGAGGTACCTGGAGCATCAGAGGGTGTACCTGGGAGGTCAAGGCATACCTGGGAGTGTATGAGGTGTACCTGGGAGTGTCAGGTGCACCTGGGAGGTCTGAGGTGGGAGTGTCAGGGGAGAACCAGCGAGTGAGGTTGCACCTGGGAGGCTGAGAGGTACCTGGGAGGCTGAAGTGTACCTGGGAGGTCAGGGGCATACCAGGGTGTGTCAAGTACCTGGGAGTCTCAAAGGTGTACCTGGGAGTATCGGAGGTGTACCTGGGAATATCGAGAGGTTACCTGGGAACATCGGAGGTGCATCAGGGAGGTCAGAGGTGTACCTGGAGTTCTCAGAAGTGAACCAGGAGGTCAGAGGAGGCCTGGGAGCAGAGGTACCAGGGAGTGTCAGTAAGGCCTGGGAGTTCAGCCTGGGAGCAGAGTGTACCTGGGAACACGAGGTGTACCTGGAGTATCGGAGGCCTGGAGCACAGAGGTGCACCTGGGAGGTGTGAGGTGTACCTGGGAGGCCGAGGTACCTGGGAGGTCAGAGTGCACCTGGGAGGCTGGCTGTGTACCTGGGAGTGTCTGAGGTGTGCCTGGGAGGCTGGGAGGTACCTGGGAGGAGGTGTACCTGAGCAAGAAGTACCTAGGAGTGCTCCTGGGAGTGTCGGAGGACCTGGGAGTGTCAGAGGTGTACCTGGGAGGCCAGGGTACCTGGGAGGTCAGGTGCCTGGGAGTCTGAGGTGCACCTGAGAGGTAGAGGTGTACCATGCATGTCTGAGGAGTGTGCCTGGGAGAGCGTCAGAGGTGTACCTGGGAGCAGGAGGTGCACCTGAGAGCAAGAAGGCAAATGGAGGTACCTGGGAGCAAGGAGGTGTACCTGGGAGTGTCAGAGGTGTACCTGGGAGGTCTGAGGTGTGCCTGGGAGGTTGAGAGGTGTACTCTGGGAGGCCGGAGGTGTACCTGGGAGTGTGGAGAAGTGTACCCGGGAGTGTCGGAGGTGTACTGGCAGTGTCGAGAGGTGTACCTGGCAGTGTCAGAGGTGTACCTGAGTGTCGGAGGTGTACCCAGGAGGTGTAAGAAGTGTACCTAGGAGTGTCGGAGGTGTACCTGGGAGTGTCGGGAGGTGCACCGAGTGTCAGAGGTACTTGGGGAAGTCAGAGGCACTGGGAGGCCGGGGCAGTACCTGGGAGTGTCTGAGGTGTACCTGAGAGGTCAGGAGGTGTACCTGGGAGTGTCTGAGGTGTGCCTGGGGTGTTAGGAGGCACCGAGTGTCGGAGGGGTACCTGAGTGCAAGAAGTGTACCTGGCAGTGTCGGGAGGTGTACCTGGGAGCATGGAGGTGTACCTGGGAGTGTCAGAGGTGTACTTAGGAGTGTCAGAGGTGTACCTGGGAGGTCAAAGGTGTACCTGGGAGTGTCGGAGGTACCTGGGAATGTAAGAAGTGTACTTGGGAGGTCGGAGGTGTACCTGAGTGTCAGAGGCACCTGGGAGTGTCAAAGGTGTACCTGGGAGTGTCAGAGGATACCTGGCAGGTTGGGAAGTGCACCTGGTGTCGGAGGTACCTGGGAGCAAGGAGGTGTACCTGGGAGTGTCAGAAGGTACTTGGGAGTGTCAGAGCTGTACCTGGGAGTGTCATGGTACCTGGGAGGTCTGGAGGTGCCAGGGAGGCTGAGAGGTACCTGGGAGTGTCGTGAGGCCTGAGAAATGCGAGAGAAGTGCCTGGGGAGTGTCGGAGGTGTACCTGGCAGTGTCGGAGGGTACCTAGAAGAGCAAGCGGTGTACCTGGGAGGTCGGAGGTGTACCTGGGAGTGCAAGAAGTGTACCGGGAGTGCTGGGGTGTGTACCTGGAGCACTTAGGTGTACCTGGGAGGCCGAGATGTGCCTGGGAGTGTCAGGAGGCACCTGGAGAGAGTCAGAAGGTGCACCTTGGGAGGCAGAGTGCCTGGCAGTGTCAGAGGTGTACTCACAGTGCCATGAGGTACCTGGGAGTGCCAAGGTGTACCTGGGGAAGTTAGACGTAACAGGATGACAGAGCACGAAGGCCAGAGGTGAACCTGGGAGTGAGAGAAGTGTGGCCTGGAGGAAAATGGGAGTGTAGAGGTGTACCAGAGCAAAACAGGAATGTCAGGAGTACCTGGGAGTGTCAGAGGTGCACCTGGGACAGAGATGTACCTGGAAGGTCAGAGGTACCTGGGAGGTCAGAGAGTGACCTGGGAGTGTCAGAGGTGACCTGGGAGTGTCGGAGGCACCTGGGAGTGTAAGAAGGCACATTGGGAGAGTCGGAGATGCACCTGGGAGTGTCGGAGGAGCACCTGGGAGGTCAGAGGTGTACTTGGGAGGTCAGAGGTGTACCTGGGAGTGTCAGTGTACCTTGGAGTGTCAAGCGGTGTACCTGGGAGTGTCAGAGGTGTACCTGGGAGGTCAGAGGTACCTGGGAGTGCAGGCACCCAGGAGGAAATAGGCCTGGGAGGCCAGGAGGCACCTGGGAGGCCAGTGCACCTGGAAGGTCAGAGGTGTGGAGTGTCAGAGGTGACCGCAACCAGAGCATCTGAGGAAATCAGAGCAGTGCACCTGGGAGTGTCTGAGGTACCTGGAGCAAGCATGAGGTGTACCTGGGAGTGCCAGAAGTGTACCCGGGAGTGTCAGGGCATACCAGGGAGGCTGAGTGAAATGTTCAGAAAGTGTGCCTGGGAGTATCGGAGGTGTACCTGGGAACACGGAGGGTTACTGGGAATATCGGAGGTGTACCAGGAGGTGAGAGGGTACCCTGGAGTCTCAGAAGGAACCAGGAGTGTCAGAGGAGCACTGGCAGGCATGCAGAGGTGTACCAGGAGGTCATGAAGCACCTGGGAGCTCCAAATGGGAGATCAGAGTAAACTGGGAACAGAGGCACCTGGGAATATCGGAGGTGCACCTGGGAGCAAGGAGGTGCACCTGGGAGTGCTGGAGGTGCACCTGGGAGGTCAGAGGCACTTGGGAGGTCAGAGGTACCTGGGAGGTCAAAGGTGCACTCAGAGCACGGAGGTGCACCTGGGAGTGTAAGAAGTGCACCTGGGAGCAGGGAGGTGTACCTGGGAGTGCTGAGGCTTGGGAGGTCAGAGGTACCTGGGAGGTTGAAGGGGTACCTGGGAGTGCAGAGGTGCACCTGGGAGTGTCAGAGAACTGGAGTGCCTGGGAGTGCTCTGGGAGCAAGGCAAGAGGCACCTGAGAGTGCAGAAGTGCACCTGAGAGGCTGGAGGTGTGCACCTGAGGCATCTGGGAGGTCAGGGAGGCAAGTGCACTGGGAGGCAGGGAGGTGTACCCGGGGAGGTCAAAGGTGTACCTGGGAGCAATGGAGGTACCTGGGAATGCAAGAAGCAATGGGAGCGTCGGAGGTGTACCGGGAGTGTCAGAGGGTACCTGGGAGGTCAAAGGTGTACCTGGGAGTCAGAGGTGTACCTGGGAGTGCAAGAGGCACAAGGGAGGTTAGAGGTGTAATCAAGTGTTAGAGGTGTACCTGGGAGGCCAGGTGACATGGGAGGCCAGATACCTGGGAGTGCTGGGCAGAATGGAGAGGTAGAGTGTACCGGGAGTGTCAGAGGTGTACCGAGTGTCGGAGGTACCTGGAGAGTGCGAGAAGGTACCTGGGAGGACGTGGAGGCGTACCTGCAGGCCGGAGGCCCCTGGGAGGTCATGGTGCAATCTGGGAGGTCAGGGGGTGCACCTGGGAGGCAAGTGCACCTGGAGTGTCAAGTGAACCTGGAGGCCTGAGGTGTACCAGGGAGTTGTAGAGGTGCCTGGGAGGCTGGGAGGTGCACTGGGAGGCCACAGAGTACCTGGGAGTGCCAGGAGGTACCTGACAAAGCCGGAGGTGCACCTGGAAGTGCAGCACCTGGGAGGCTGTGTACCTGGGAGCAGAGGTATCAGGGAGCAACAGAGGAGCAATCTAGGGAGGTCAGGGGAGGTGAACCTGGGAGGTGTACCTGGAGGCTGGGGGTGTACCTGAGGTCAGTGAGCACCTGGGAGTGTCAGAGTGCACCTGGAGGTCAGAGGTACTCATGAAGGTTAACCTGGGAGGCCAAAGGGAGCACCTGGGAGTAGAGAGGTACCGAGGCCGAGTGTACCTGGGAGGCTGGGAGGTGTAACCTGGGACGGAGGTGTACCTGGGAGGCCGGAGGTACTGAGGTAAGAAGTGTACATGGGAGAGTCGGGAGATGGCTCCTGGGAAAGCAGAGGAGCCTGGAGAATGAGAGGTGTACCTGGGAGGCAGAGGTGTACCTGGGAGTGTCAGGAGGTACCTTGGAGGTCAGCAAAACAGTCAAATGGGAGGCCGAGGTACCGAGGCTGGGAGATGCACCTATTTGGAGGCCAGGGTATACCAGGGAGTGTCAGTGAAGCACTGAGTCTCAAAGGTGCACCTGGAGTATCAGAGGCACCAGGAAGTATTTGAGGTTGGCCCAACACTGAGGCACAGGAGCAAAGAGGGAGGTGTGTACCACCTGGGAGTTCTCAAGGAACCAGGGAGGCTGAGGAGGAACCTGGGAGGCAGAGGAACCAGGGGAGACCAGTGAAAGGCCTGGAGCCTGTACCTGGGAGTATCAGAGGTGTACCAACGGGAGGTGTACCTGGGAATATCGGGAGGTACCTGGGAGGCGAAAGGAAAAGGAAATGGGAGGCCAGAGGTGGGAGTCTCGGGAGGTGCCTGAGAGTGCAAGAAGTGCACCTGGGAGTGTCAGAGGTGGGCCTGGGAGTGTAGAGGTGCACCTGGAGTGTCAGGAGGTGTACCTGGGAGGTCTGGAGGGTACCTGGGAGTGTCATGAGGTGCACCTGGGAGTGTCGGAGGCACCTGGGAAAGAGGATGCACCTGAGAGCCGGAGGTGCACCTGGGATTTCGGAGGTGTACCTGGCAGCGTCAGAGGTACCTGGGAGTGTCGGAGGTGTACCTGGGAGTAAGAAGTGTACCTGGGAGCAAGGTTCTGGAGGTACCTGGGAGTGCTTGAAAATGGGAGTGTCAGAGGTACCTGAGAGCAAGTCAGAGGTGTACCTAGGAGTGTCTGAGAAGTACCTGGGAGTTAGGAGTGTGTAACGGAGTCTCAGCGTACCTGGGAGACGGGAGTACCCGGGAATAACGGAGGGTTACCTGGGAATACGGGAGGTACCTGGGAGTGTTAGAGGTGTACCTTAATGTCTCAGAAGTGAACCAGGGAGTGTCAGGAGAAAGCACCAAGGTCAGAGAGAAACAAGGAGTGTCAGCAAGCACTGGGAGTCTCAAAGGTGTACCTGGGAGTATCAGAGGTGTACCTGGGAACATCGGGAGGTGGAACCTGGGAATATCGGAGGTGTACCTGGGAGTGAGGCTCAGAGGTGTACTGCGAGGCACACAAAATGGGAGCCTGAAAACAGGAGTGAGAGTGTACCTGGGAGGTTTGTGGGAGTGTGTGAGAAGGTGCCTGGGAGTCGAGTACCTGGCAGTGTCGGAGGTGTACCTGGCAGTGCTGAAGGTGCACCTGGGAGGCCAGAGGTGTACAAGGGAATGTCAGTGAGCACCTTGGGAGGTCAAAGGTGTACCTGGAGTGTCAGGAGCACCTGGGAGGTCAGGAGATGTACCTATGTCAGAGGCACTGGGAGGCTGATGTGAGGTGCACCTGGGAGGCCGGAGGTACCTAGGAGTGTAAGAAGGCCCAGGAGTGCCTGAGGCACCTGGGAGGCCGGAGGTGTAGCACTGGGAGTGTCAGAGGTGTACTTGGGAGTGCCAGAGGTGCACCTGGGAGGTCAGGAGGTGTACCTGGGAGGCCCGAGGCACCTGGGAGTGCCGAGGTACCTGGGAGTGTCTGAGGTGTGCCTGGGAGTGCAGAGGTACCTGGGAGTCTCGGAGGTGTACCTGGGAGGTCAGGAGTGTACTTAGGAGTGCCTGGGAGGTGTACCTGGGAGCGTCAAAGGTGCACTGGAGTGTCGGAGGTGCACCGAATGTCGGAGGTTACCTGGGAGTCGTGGAGGCACCTGGAGAGCAAGTCGGAGGTGCACCTGGGAGTGCAGGTGCACCCGGGAGTGTCAGAGGAGGCACCTGGGAGTGTAGGGAGGCACCTGGGAGTGTCAGTGTGGGGCTAGTACCTGGGAGTCAGCTGGGTGTACCAGAGTAATGGAGGTGTACCTGGGAAGGAGAGCCTGGGAGCAGCCAGAGGTACCGATGCTCAGAGGTGTACCTGGGAGTGTCAAAGGTACCTGGGAGCATGAGGTGGTACCTGGGAGGATGTACCTGGGAGGTTGAGGTACCTGGGAGTGTTGGAGGTGTACCTGGGAGCAGTCAGAGGCTGGGAGGTCAGAGGTGTACCCGGGAGTGTCAGAGGTGTACCTGGGAGTGTCTGAGGCACCTGGGAGTGTCAGGAGGTGTACCCAGGAGCACTGGACACCTGGGAATGCGAGGCAAACCTGGAGGTGGAGGCCTGGGAGTGTCGGAGGTCGGCAAGGTGGTACCTGGAGGCCGGAGGTACCTGGGAGTGTCAGAAGTGTACCTGGGAGGTTGGGCACGGGAGGCCTGAGGTACCTGGAGTGTCAGAGGTGTACCTGGGAGTGTCGGAGGTGCACTTGGAGAGTCAGAGGCACCTGAGTGTTCTGAGGTACCTGGGCAGTGCCTGAGGTACCAGGCTGGGTGACATGGGAGTGTCAGAGGTGCACCAGGGAATGTTGGTGAGCACCTGGGAGTGTCAGGGTGTACCTGGGAGGCCAGGAGCACCTGGGAGGTCAGAGATGTACCTGGGAGAGTGTCAGAGGTACCGGGAGTGCCAGAGGTGTACCTGGGAGGCTAGAGGTACCTGGGAGTGTCGGAGGTGTACCTAGGAGTGTAAGAAGTGTACCCAGGAGTGTCGGAGGTGTACCTGGGAGTGTCGGAGGTGTACCTGGGAGTGTCAGAGGTGTACCTGGGAGGTCAGAGAGGTGTACCTGGGAGTGTCTGGCGGTGTACCTGGGAGTGTCTGGAGGCCTGGGAGTGTAGAGGTACCTGGGAGTGTCAGAGGTGTACCTGGGAGTGTCAGAGGTGTACCTGGGAGGCCGGAGGTGGCCTGAGAGCAAGAAGTGTACCTGGGAGTGTCGGAGGTGTACCTGGAGTGTTGGAGGTACCTGGGAGTGTCAGAGGTGTACCTGGGAGTGTCTGAGGTGTGCCTGGGAGTGTCAGAGGTGTACCTGGGAGTGTCGGAGGTGTACCTGGGAGTGTGAGAAGTGTACCTGGGAGGTCGGAGGTGTACCTGGCAGTGTCGGAGAACCTGGCAGTGTCAGCGGTGTACCTGGGAGTGTCAGAGGTGCACAAGGAATGTCAGTGAGCACCTGGGAGTGTCAGAGATGTACCTGGGAGGTCAGAGATGTACCTGGGAGTGTCAGAGGTGTACCTGGGAGTGTCAGAGGTGTACCTGGGAGGCAGGAGGTGTACCAGAGCAAGAAGGTACCTGGGAGTGTCGGAGGTGTACCTGGGAGTGTCGGAGGTGTACCTGGGAGTGTCAGAGGTGTACTTGGGAGGTCAGAGGTACCTGGAGGTACAGGTACCTGGGAGGCCTGAGGCACTGGGAGTGTACCTGGGAAGCTGAGGTGCTCAGAGTGCCAGAGGCACGGGAGTGTCTGAGGTACCTGGGAGTGCAAGAAGTGTACCTGGCAGTGTCGGAGGTGCACCTGGGAGCAAGGAGGTGCACCTGGGAGTGTCAGAGGTGTACCTGGGAGTGTCTGGAGGTGTACCTGGGAGGTCAGAGGGGAGGTACCGGGAGTGTAAGAAGGGGTGAGAGCATGGAGGTACCTGGGAGGCCGGAGGCACCGGGAGGCCAGAGGCACCTGGGAGCTGAGTACCTGGGAGTGTCAGGGGTGTACCTGGGAGTGTCTGAGGTGTACCTGGAGGTCAGGGAGGTACCTGGGAGTGTCGGAGGTACCTGGGAGTGCAAGGAGAAACTGGGAGTCTCAAAGGTACCTGGAGTATCGGAGGTGTACCTGGGAACATCCGGAGGTTACCTGGGAACACGGAGGTGTACCAGGGAGTGTCAGAGGTGTACCTTGGAGTTCTCAGAAGGAACCAGGAGTGTCAGAGGAGCACCTGGGAGGTCAGAGGTGTACCCAGGAGTGCCAGTAGCACCTGGGAGTCTCAAGGTACCTGGGAGCATCAGAGGTACCTGGGAACACGGAGGTGTACCTGGGAATATCGGAGATGTACCTGGGAGTGTCAGAGGTGTACCTGGAGGCCGAGGTGTACCTGGGAGTGTCAGCTGTGTACCTGGGAGTGTCTGAGGTGTGCCTGGAGTGTCAGAGGTACCTGGGAGGTCGGAGGTGTGGGAGTGTGGAGAAGGCACCTGGAGTGTCGGAGGTGTACCTGGCAGTGTCGGGAGGTGTACCTGGCAGTGTCGGGGGTGTACCTGAGGTCAGGTGCAAAGGAATGTCAGTGGAGACCTGGAGTGTCAAGGTGTACCTGGAGTGTCAGATACCTGGGAGGTCAGAGATGTATCTGGGAGTGTCAGAGGTGTACCTGGGAGGCACTGGGAGGCACTGGGAGCAATGAGGTGCCCAGAGTGTAAGAAGTGCAACGGAGTGTCGGAGGGCACCTGGATGTCGGAGGTGTACCTGGGAGTGTCAGAGGTGTACTTGGGAGGTCAGAGGTGTACCCAGTATCATGGTGTACCTGGGAGTGTTTGAGGTGTACCTGAGAGTGTCAGAGGTGTACTCAGGCGTGTCTGAGGTGTGCCTGGGAGTGTCAGAGGCACCTGGGAGGCCGGAGGTACCTGAGAGTGCAAGAATGTACCTGGCAGTGTCGGAGGTACCTGGGAGTGTTGGAGGTGTACCTGGGAGGTCAGAGGTGTACCTGGGAGGTCTGAGGTGTCCTGGGAGTGTGGGAGGTGTACCTGGGAGTGCCGGAGGTGTACCTGGAGGTGGAGAAGGCACCTCGGAGTGTCGGAGGTGTACCTGGCAGTGTCGGAGGTGAACCTGGCAGTGCAGCGGTGCACCGGGAGTGTCAGAGGTGCACAAGGGAATGTCAGGAGCACCTGGGAGGTCAGAGATGTACCGGGAGCACAGAGGTGCACCTGGGAGTGTCAGAGGTGTACCTGGGAGGCCAGAGGTGTACCTGGGAGTGTAGGAGGTGCACCGAGAGTGTAAGAAGGTACCTGGGAGGTCGGAGGTGTACTCAGGAGTGTCGCAGGTACCTGGGATGTCAGAGGTGTACTGGGAGTGCTGGGAGGTGTACCTGGGAGTGTCAGGCGGTATACCTGGGAGTGTATGGAGGTGTACCTGGGAGGCCAGAGGTGCACCTGGGAGTGTCTGAGGTGTACCTGGGAGGCCAGGGGAGAACCAGGGAGTGTCTGAGGTGTACCTGGGAGGCCAGAGGTGTACCTGAGTGTCAGAAGTGGTACCTGGGAGGCAGGGGCATACCAGGGTGTGTCAGTGAAGCACCTGGGAGTCTCAAAGGTGTACCTGGGAGTATCGGAGGTGTACCTGGGAATAATGAGGGTTACCTGGGAATATCGAAAACAGGAGTGCCAGAGGTGTACCTGAGTCTCAGGTGAACCAGGGAGTGTCAGAGACACTGGGAGGTCGGAGGTGCACCAGGAGGCCAGTGAAGTACCTGGGAGTTCAAAGGTGTACCGGAGAATCAGAGGTGTACCTGGGAAGTCGGAGGTGTACCTGGGAATATCTGGAGGTGTACCTGGGAGGTCAGAGGTACCTGGGAGGTCAGAGGTGTACCTGGGAGGTCAGAGGTGTACTGGAGAGTCAGAGGTGTACCTGGGAGTGTCAGCTGTACCTGGGAGGCCTGAGGGGTACCTGGGAGTGTCAGAGGTGTACCTGGGAGCAAGTCGGAGGTACCTTGAGTGTAAGAAGGTACCCAGAGTGTCGGAGGTACCTGAGCAAGTCGGAGGTGCACCTGGGAGTGTCAGGAGGTGTACCTGGGAGGTCAGAGGTGTACCTGGGAGTGTCGGCGGTGTACCTGGGAGTGTCTGAGGTGTACCTGAGAGAGTCAGAGGTACCAGCGTGTCTGAGGTGTGCCTGGGAGGCCGAGGTGTACCTGGGAGTGTCGGAGGCACCTGGAGTGCAAGAAGTGTACCTGGCAGTGTCGGAGGTACCTGGGAGGTTGGTGTACCTGGGAGTGTCAGGAGGTACCTGGGAGGTTCTGGAGGTGTACCTGGGAGTGTCAGAGGTACCTGGGAGTGTAGGAGGTGTACCCAGGAGGAAAGAAGTGCACCTGGAGTGTCGGAGGTGTACCTGGGAGTGTCGCAGGTGTACCTGGGAGTGTCAGAGGTGCACTGGGAGTGTCAGAGGTACTAGAGTGTCATGGCATACCTGGGAGGTCTGAGGTGTACCTGGGAGGTCAGAGGTGTGACCTGGGAGTGTCTGAGGTACCTGGGAGGTCAGAGAACCCAATGGAGTGTCTGAGGTACCTGGGAGGTCAGAGGTACCAGGGAGGCTAAAGAAGCACGGAGCTCAAAGGTGTACCTGGGAGCACGGGAGGTACCTGGGAATATCGGAGGTTGACCTGGGAATATCGGAGGTGTACCAGAGAGTGTCAGAGGTGCACCTTGGAGCTCAGAAGTGAACCAGGAGGTCAGAGGAGTACCTGGAGTGTCAGAGGTGCACCAGGAGTGTCAGGAAGTACCTGGGAGTCTCAAAGGTGTACCTGAGAGCAGGAGGTACCTGGGAATATCGGAGGCAATGGGAATATCGGAGGTGTACCTGGGAGGTCAGAGGTGTACCTGGGAGTGTCAGAGGTGTAATTGGGAGTGTCGGAGGTGTACCTGGGAGGCCGCGGTGTACCTGGGAGTGTCTGAGGTGTGCCTGGGAGTGTCAGAGGTACCTGGGAGCAAGCGAGGTGTACCTTGGAGTGTAAGAAGGCACCTAGGAGGCCGGAGGTACCTGGGAGTGTCGGAGGTGCCTGGGAGTGCCAGAGGTACTGAGGTCAGAGGTGTACCTGGAGTGTCATGGTGTACCTGGGAGGCCTGAGGTACCTGAGAGTGTCAGTACTGGGGCGTGTCTGAGGTGTACCTGGGAGTGTCAGAGGTACCTGGGAGCATGGAGGTGCAACCTGAGAGTGCAAGGCACCTGGCAGTGTCGGAGGTGACCTGGGAGTGTTGGAGGTGCACCTGGGAGGTCAGAGGTGTACCTGGAGTGTCTGAGGTGTGCCTGGGAGTGTCAGAGGTGCACCTGGGAGGCTGGAGGTGTACCTGGGAGGTGAGAGGTACTGGAGGTCGGAGGTGTACCTGGTAAGCCGGAGGTACCTGGCAGCACAGAGGTGCCTGGGAGTCGGAGGTGTACCTAGGAGTGTAAGAAGTGTACCTAGGAGGCCGGAGGTACCTGGGAGCCGGAGGTACCTGGGAGGCCAGAGGGGGCACTGGGAGGCCAGAGGTACCTGGAGGGAAGTGTGTACCTGGGAGTGTCTGAGGTACCTGAGCTGGAGGTGTACCTGAGTGTCTGAGATGCCTGGGAGCAAAGAGGTGTACCTGGGAGTCTCAAAGGTGTACTGGAACAGGTGCATCAGAACACGGAGGGTTACCTGGGAATATCGGAGGTACCAGGAGTGTTAGAGGTGTACCTTGGAGTCTCAGAAGGAACCAGGAGGGCCAGAGAGCACCTGGAGTGCCAGAGGTGTACCAGGAGGTCAGTGGCTGGAGTCCAAAGGTGTACCTGGGAGTATCAGAGGTGTACCTGGGAATATCGGAGGTACCTGGAATATCGGAGGTGTACCTGGGAGTGTCTGAGGTACCTGGGAGTGTCAGAGGTGCACTGGGAGTGTCAGATGTGTACCTGGGAGTGTCTGAGGTGCCTGGGAGGCCAGAGGTGTACCTGGGAGGCCGGAGGTGGCACCTGGGAGGTGAGAAGTACCTGGAGAAGCCGGAGAAACCAGGAAGTGTCGGAGGCCTGGCAGTGTCATGTGCCTGGGAGGTCAGAGGTGCACAAGGGAATGTCAGTGGAGTACCTGGGAGTCAAGCAACCTGGAGTGCTGGGAGGCCTGGGAGGACAGAGATACCTGGGAGGTGAGAGGTACCTGGGAGTGTCAGAGGTGTACTCGGAGTGTCAGAGGTGCACCTGAGTGAGGTACCAGATGGGAAGAAGGTAACCCAGGAGTGTCGGAGGTACCTGGAGTGCTCGGAGGTGTACCTGGGAGTGTCAGAGGTGTACTTGGAGGTCAGAGGACCCGGGAGTGCTGGGCGGTGTACCTGGGAGTGTCTGAGGTACCTGGGAGTGTCAGAGGTACCAGGCGTGTCTGAGGTGTGCCTGGGAGTGTCAGAGGTGGGAGTGTCGGAGGCACCAGCAGTGTCGGAGGTGTACCGCAGGTTGCGATGTACCTGGGAATGTCGGAGGTGTACCTGGGAGTGTCAGGAGGTGTACCTGGGAGGCTGGAGGTGTACCTGGGAGTGTCAGAGGTGGGAGGCCAGAGGTGCACTGGGAGGCTGGGGAGGTGTACCTGGAGCACATGTACCAAGGCTCTGAGGTGCTCGGAGGCTGGTGTACCTGGGAGCGGAGGCATGAAGGAGTGCAAGAAGTGTACCTGGCAGTGCCGGAGGTGTACCTGGGAGTGTTGGAGGTGTACCTGGGAGGCAGAGGTGTACCTGGGAGTGTCTGAGGTGTGCCGAGGACAGAGGTGTACCTGGAGGTTGACAGCACTGGGAGGTGAGAAGTGCACCCGGAGTGTCGGAGGTGTACCTGGCAGTGTCGGAGGTGTACCTGGCAGGCCAGAGGTGTACCTGGGAGAGCCGGAGGTACAAGGAGTGTAAGAAGTGTACCCAGGAGTGTCGGAGGTGTACCTGGGAGTGTCGGAGGTGCACCTGGGAGTGTCAGAGGTGTACTTGGGAGTGTCAGGTGTACCTGGGAGGCTGAAGGTGTACCTGGGAGTGTCTGAGGTACGAGAGGTCAGAGGTGTACCTGGGAGTGTCTGAGGTGTGCCTGGGGGTGTCAGGAGGTGTACCTGGAGTGTCGGAGGTGTACCTGAGAGTGCAAGAAGTACCTGGCAGTGTCGGTGTACCTGGGAGTGTTGGAGGCCTGGGAGTGTCAGAGGTGTACTTAGGAGGTCAGAGGTAACCTGGGAGTGTCAAAGGTGTACCTGGGAGTGTCGGAGGTACCTGGGAATGGAAGAAGTGTACTTGGGAGTGTCGGAGGTACCTGGGAGTGCAGAGGTGTACCTGGGAGTGTCAGAGGTGTACCTGGGAGTGTCAAGGTGTACCTGAGAGTCGGAGGTGTACCTGGGAGGTGAAGGTACCTGGGAGGTCGGAGGTGTACCTGGGAGTGCTGGAGGTGTACCTGAGCGCAGAGGTGTACTTGGGAGTGTCAGAGCTGTACCTGGGAGGTCAGCGGTGTACCTGGGAGTGTCTGAGGTGCCAGGGAGTGTCAGAGGTGTACCTGGGAGTGTCGGAGGTGTACCTGAGAATGCGAGAACCTGGGAGTGTCGGAGGTGTACCTGGCAGTGTCGGGAGGTGTACCTGGCAGTGTCATGGTGTACCTGGGAGTGTCGGAGGTGTACCTGGGAGTGTAAGAAGTACCTGGAGGTGGGTGGTGTACCTGGGAGTGTCTTAGGTGTACCTGGGAGTGTCAGAGATGTGCTGGGAGTGTCAGAGGTGCACTTGGGAGAGTCAGAGGTGCACCTTGGAGTGTCTGAGGTGTACCTGGCATGTCTGAGGTGTACCTGGCAGTGTCAGCGGTGTACCTGGAGGTCAGTGGTGTACCTGGGAGGCAGACGTGTATCAGGAGTGACAGAGGAGTACCTAGGGAGTGTCAGAGGTGAACCTGGGAGGTGAGAAGTGTACCTGGGAGTGTCTGGGGTGTACCTGGGAGGTCAGAGGGTACCTGGGAGTGTCAGGGTGTACCAGGAATGTCTGGTGAGTACCTGGGAGTGTCAGAGGTGTACCAGGGAGCAAGAGGTGTACTTGGGAGTGTTAGACACCTGGAGTGCCAGAGGTGTACCTGAAGTCAGAGATGTACCTGGGAGGTCAGAGGCACTGGGAGCAGTCGGAGGTGTACCTGGGAGGTAAGAAGGTACATGGGAGAGTCGGAGGTACTCTGGGAGTGTCGAGGAGTACCTGGAGTGTCAGAGGTGTACTTGGGAGTGCCGAGGTGTACCTTGAGTGTCAGAGGTACCTTGGAGTGTCAGCGGTGTACCTGGGAGGTCAGAGGTACCTGGGAGGCTGAGGTACCTGGGAGTGTAGGTACCTGGAGTGTCGCAGGTGTACCTTGAAGTGTCAGAGGTGTACTGGGAGTGTCAGAGGTGTACCTGGGAGTGTCAGCGGTATACCTGGGAGGTCTGAGGTGTACCTGGGAGTGTCAGGAGGTACCTGGGAGTGTCTGAGGTGTACCTGGGAGTGTCAGGGAGAACCAGGGAGTGTCTGAGGTGTACCTGGGAGTGTGAGAGGTACCTGGAGTGTCAGAAGGTACCTGGGAGTGTCAGGGGTATACCAGGGAGTGTCAGTGAAGCACCTGGGAGTCTTAAAGGTGTACCTGGGAGTATCGGAGGTACCGGGAATATCGGAGGGTTACCTGGGAATATCGGAGGTACCAGGAGTGTCAGAGGTGTACCTGGAGTCTCAGAGGAACCAGGAGCTGAGGAGTACCTGGGAGGTCAGAGGTGTACCAGGGAGTGTCAGTGAGCACCTGGGAGTCTCAAAGGTGTACCTGGGAGTATCAGAGGTGTACCTGGGAATATCGGAGGTACCTGGGACGTGGAGGTGTACCTGGGAGTGTCAGGAGGTGTACCTGGGAGTGTCAGAGGTGTACCTGGGAGGCCAGAGGTGCACTGGGAGTGTCAGAGGTGTACCTGGGAGGTCAGCTGTACCTGGGAGTGTCTGAGGTGGTGTGCTGGGAGTGTCAGAGGTGTACCTGGGAGTGTCGGAGGTGCACCTGAGTGTAAGAAGTGTACCCAGGAGGCGGAGGCACTGAGGTCGGAGGTACCTGGAGTGTCAGGAGGTGTACTTGGAGGCCAGAGGTGTACCTGGGAGTGTCAGGGGCGTGTACCTGGGAGTGTCTGAGGTGTACCTGAGAGTGTCAGAGGTGTACCTGGGCGTGTCTGAGGTGTGCCTGAGTGTCAGGAGGTACCTGGGAGTGTCGGAGGTGTACCTGAGAGTGCAAGAAGTGTGGACCTGGTGTCGGAGGTGTACCTGGGAGGTTGGAGGTGTACCTGGGAGGTCAGGAGGTGTACCTGGGAGGCTGAGGTGTGCCTGGGAGTGTCAGAGGTACCTGGAGGTCGGAGGTGTACCTGGGAGTGTGGGAGGTACCTGGAGTGTCGGAGGTGTACCTGGGCAGTGTCGGAGGTGTACCTGGCAGTGCAGAGGTGTACCTGGGAGGTGTGGAGGTGTACCTAGGAGGTAAGAAGTGTACCTAGGAGGTCGGAGGTACCTGGGAGTGTCGAGGTGTACCTGGGAGGTCAGAGGTGCACTGGGAGTGTCAGAGGTGTACCTGGGAGGTGGGCGGTGTACCTGGGAGGTCTGAGGTGTACCTGGAGAGTGTCAGCGGGGTACCTGGGAGTGTCTGAGGTGTGCCAGGAGTGTCAGAGGTGTACCTGGGAGGTCGGAGGTACCTGAGAATGCGAGAAGCACATGGGAGAGTGGAGATGTACTTGGGAGTGTCGGAGGAGTACCTGGGAGGTCAGAGGTACTTGGGAGTGTCAGAGGTACCTGGAGGTCAGAGGTGTACCTTGAGTGTCAGCGGTGTACTTGGGAGGTCAGGAGGTGACCTGGGAGGTCAGAGGTGTACCTGGGAGTGGAGAGGTGCACTAGGAGGTAAGAAGGCAACCTGAGAAATGGAGGTACCCGGGAGGTCGCAGGTGCACCTGGAAGGTCAGAGGTGTACTGGGAGTCAGAGGTACCTGGAGTGTCATGGCATACCTGGGAGTATCTGAGGTGTACCTGGAGTGTCAGAGGTGTACCTGGGAGTGTCGGAGGTGTACCTAGGAGGAGGTTTGAGGAATGCCCAGAGGCACTTGGGAGGTCAGAGGTGTACCTGGAGCCGGGCTGTACCTGGGAGTGTCTGAGGTACCTGAGGAGGCCGAGGTACCTGGGAGTGTCTGAGGTGCCTGGAGTGTTAGAGGTGCACTGGGAGTGTCGGAGGTGTACCTGAGAGGCAAGAAGTGCACCTGGCAGTGTCGGAGGTGTACCTGGGAGTGTTGGAGGTGTACCTGGGAGTGTCAGAGGTGTACTTAGGAGGCCAGAGGTGTACCTGGAGTGTCAGAAGGTACCTGGGAGTGTCGAGGTGTACCTGGGAATGTAAGAAGTGCACTTGGGAGTGTCGGAGGTGCACCTGGGAGTGTCAGAGGTGCAACTGGGAGCGTCAAGGTGTACCTGGGAGGTCGGAGGTACCTGAGGTAAGAAGGTACCTGGGAGGTCGGAGGTGTACCTGGGAGTGTTGGAGGTACCTGGGAGTGTCAGAGGTACTTGGGAGTGTCAGAGCTGTACCTGGGAGGTGGTGGTGTACCTGGGAGAGCCTGTTGAGGTGCCAGGAGTGTCAGAGGTGTACCTGGGAGTGTCGGAGGTGTACCTGAATGAGAAGGTACATGGGAGAGCGGAGATGTACTGGGATGTCGGAGGAGAGCACCTGGGAGTGTCAGAGGTGCACTTGGGAGTGTCAGAGGTGCACCTGGGAGTGTCAGAGGTGCACCTTGGAGTGTCAGGTGGCACTTGGGAGGTCAGAGGTACCTGGGAGTGTCAGAGGTACCTGGGAGTAGGAGGTGTACCTAGGAGTGTAAGAGTGCACCTGGTGAGTGGGAGGCAACCTGGGAGTGTCGCAGGTACCTGGAAGTGTCAGAGGTGTACTGGGAGTGTCAGAGGTACCTGGGAGGCTGAAGCAGATACCTGGGAGTGTCAGAGGTGTACCTGGGAGGCCAGAGGTACCTGGGAGTGTCTGAGGTGTACCTGGGAGTGTCAGGGGAGAACCAGGAGGCCTGAGGTGTACCTGGGAGGCCAGAGGTGTACCTGGGAGCACAGAGGTACTGGGAGTGTCAGGGGTATACCAGGGAGGTCAGTGAAGTACCTGGGAGTCTTGAAGGTGTACCTGGGAGTAAGGGAGGTGTACCTGGGAATATCGGAGGGTTTCCTGGGAATATCGGAGGTAAACTGGGAGTGTCAGAGGTGTACCTTGGAGTTCAGCGAAACCAGGAGGCCAGAGAGTACCTGGAGTGTCAGAGGTGTACCAGGGAGTGCTAGGTGAAGTACCTGGGAGTTCTGAGGTGGGTACCTGGGAGTATCAGAGGTGCACGGGAATACGGAGGTGTGCCTGGGAACACGGGAGGTGTACCTGGGAGAGTCAGAGGTACTGGGAGGTCAGAGGTGTACGGAGTGTCAGAGGTAACCTGGGAGTGTTGGAGCTGTACCTGGGAGGCCTGAGGCAGCCTGGGAGTGTCAGAGGTGTACCTGAGGCCGGAGGTAACTTGGGAGTGTAAGAAGTGCACCTAGGAGTGTCGGAGGTGTACCTGGGAGTGTGGGAGGTGTACCTGGGAGTGTCAGAGGTGTACCTGGGAGTGTCAGAGGTACCTGGGAGGTCAGAGGTGTACCTGGGAGGTCGGAGGTACCTGAGAGTGCAAGAAGTGTACCTGGCAGTGTCGGAGGTGTACCTGGGAGGTTGGAGGGGTACCTGGGGTGTCAGGAGGTGTACCTGGGAGTGTCTGAGGTGTGCCTGGGAGTTGGGGAGGTACCTGGGAGGTCGGAGGTACCTGGGAGCAGGAGAAGGTGTCTCGGAGGTCGGAGGTGTACCTGGAGGAGGCATGAACAGAGGTGTACCTGGGAGTAAATGGAGGTACTAGGAGGGGTAAGTGTACCTAGGAGTGTCGGAGGTGTACCTGGGAGTGTCGGAGGTACCTGGGAGTGTCAGGAGGTACTTGGGAGGTCAGAGGTGCACCTGGGAGTGTCATGGTGTACCTGGGAGTGTCTGAGGTGTACCTGAGAGTGTCAGAGGTGTACCTGGGAGTGTCTGAGGCTGCCTGGGAGTTAGAGGTACCTGGGAGTCTCAAAGGTGTACCTCGGAGACGGAGGCAGGGCCTGGAATGGGAGGTTACTGGGAATACGGAGGTACCAGGGAGTGTTAGAGGTGTACCTTGGAGTCTCAGAAGTGAACCAGGGAGTGTCAGAATACCTGGGAGGTCAGATGTACCAGGGAGCAGTGAAGTACCTGGGAGCTCAAAGGTGTACCTGGGAGTATCAGAGGTGTACCTGGGAATACGGAGGTGTACCTGGGAATATCGGAGATGTACCTGGGAGTGTTCATGACTGGAGGTACCTGGAGAGCTGGAGGTGTACCTGGGAGTGTCAGCTGTACCTGGGAGTGTCCGAGGTGCCTGGGAGTGTCAGAGAGGTACCTGGGAGTGTCGGAGGTGTACCTGGGAGCAGGAGAAGGTACCTGGAGTGTCGGAGGTGCACCTGGCAGTGTCGGAGGTGTACCTGGCAGTGTCAGCGGTGTACCTGGGAGGTCAGAGGCCAAGGGAATGTCAGTGAGCACCTGGGAGGTCAAAGGTGTACCTGGAGGTCAGAGCACCTGGGAGTGTCAGAGATGTATCTGGAGTGTCAGAGGTGTACTGGGAGGCTCGGAGGTGTACCTGGGAGTGTCAGAGGTGTACCTGGGAGGCCGGAGGTGTACCTAGAGTGTAAGAAGTGTACCCAGGAGTGTCGGAGGTACCTGGGAGGTCGGAGGTGTACCTGGGAGGTCAGAGGTGTACTTGGAGGGCCAGAGGCCTGGGAGTAGCCGGGCGGTGTACCTGGGAGAGTCTGAGGTGTACCTGAGAGGTCAGAGGTGTACCTGGGCGTGTCTGAGGGGTGCCTGGGAGGTCAGAGGTACCTGGGAGTGTCGGAGGTACCTGAGAGTGCAAGAAGGCACCTGGCAGTGTCGGAGGTGTACCTGGGAGTGTTGGAGGCACCTGGGAGTGTCAGGAGGTGTACCTGGGAGTGTCTGAGGTGCCTGGGAGTGTCAGAGGTACCTGGGAGTGTCGGAGGTGTACCTGGGAGTGAGAAGTGGCCCGGAGAGTCGGAGTGTACTGGCAGTGTCGGAGGTGAACCTGGCAGTGTCAGCGGTGTACCTGGGAGTGTCAGGTACAAGGGAATGTCAGTGGAGACCTGGGAGGTCAGAGATACCTGGGAGGCCAGAGGTACCGGGAGTGTCAGAGGGTACTGGGAGGCCAGAGGTACTGGGAGGTAGGGAGGTGTACCTAGGAGTGTAAGAGTGTACCTGGGAGTAGTCGGAGGTGTACCTGGGAGTGTTGCGGTGTACCTGGGAGTGTCTGAGGCATGGGAGTGTCAGAGGTACCTGGGAGGTAGCAGGCACCTGGGAGTGTAAGTGAGGTACTGGGAGTGTCAGTGGTGCACCTGGGAGTGTCTGAGGCAACCTGGAAGTCAGGGAGAGAACCAGGAGTGTCTGAGGTGTACCTGGGAGTGTCAGAGGTGTACCTGGGAGCGTCAGAAGGTACCTGGGAGTCAGGCATACCAGGGTGTGTCAGTGAAGTACCTGGGAGTTCTGTGTACCTGGGAGCACGGAGGTGTACCGAAAATGGGAGGTTACCTGGGAATATCGGAGGTGTACCAGGGAGTGTCAGAGGTGACCTGAGTTCAGAAGGAACCAGGGAGTGTCAGAGAGTACTTGGGAGTGTCAGAGGTGTACCAGGGAGGTTCAGTGAAGTACCTGGGAGTTCTCAAAGGTGTACCTGGGCATCAGAGGTACCTGGGAATATCGGAGGTGACCTGGAATATCGGAGGTACCTGGGAGGTCAGAGGTGTACCTGGGAGTGTCAGAGGTGTACCTGGGAGCTCAGAGGTGCACTGGGAGTGTCAGAGGTACCCGGGAGTGTCAGCCAGGCACCTGGGAGTGTCTGAGGTGTGCCTGAGTGTCAGAGGTACCTGGGAGTGTCGGAGGTGTACCTGGAGTGTAAGAAGTGTACCTAGGAGTGTCGGAGGTACCTGGGAGGCTCGGAGGTGTACCTGGGAGTCAGAGTACTTGGGAGTGCCGGGTGTACCTGGGAGGTCAGCGGTACCTGGGAGTGTCTGAGGTGTACCTGAGAGGCTGGGAGGTACCTGGGCGTGTCTGAGGTGTGCCTGGGAGTGTCAGAGGTGTACCTGGGAGTGTCGGAGGTACCTGAGAGTGCAAGAAGTGTACCTGGCAGAATGGGAGGTGTACCTGGGAGTGTTGGAGGTACCTGGGAGTGTCGAGGTACCTGGGAGTGTCTGAGGTGTGCCTGGGAGAAGCCAGAGGTGTACCTGGGAGTGTCAGAGGTGTACCTGGGAGGTGAGGAAGGCACTGGAGGTCGGAGGTGTACCTGGCAGTGTCGGAGGTGCAGTGTCAGAGGTACCTGGGAGTGTCGGAGGTGTACCTAGGAGTGTAAGAAGTGTACCCAGGAGTGTCGGAGGTACCTGGGAGTGTCGGGAGGTACCTGGGAGTGTCAGAGGTGTACTTGGGGTGCTGGGAGGTGCCTGGGAGTGTCATGGTGTACCTGGGAGTGTCTGAGGTGTACCCAGAGTGTGGAGGTGTACCTGGGAGTGTCTGAGGTGCCTGGGGGTGTTAGAGGTGTACCTGGGAGTGCCGGAGGTGACCTGAGAGTGCAAGAAGTGCACTGGCAGTGTCGGAGGTGCACTGGGAGTGTTGGAGGTGTACCTGGGAGGTCAGAGGTGTACTTAGAGTGTCAGAGGGTGTACCTGGGAGGTCAAAGGTGTACCTGGGAGTGTCGGAGGTGTACCTGGAATGTAAGAAGGCACTTGGGAGTGTCGGAGGCTACCTGGAGATGGGAGGTGTACCCGGGAGTGTCAGGTGCACCTGGGAGTGTTGGAGGTGACCTGGGAGTGTAAGAGGCACGGAGTGTCGGAGGTACCTGGGAGGTTGGAGGTGTACCTGGGAGTGTCAGGAGGTGCACTTGGGGAGTCAGAGCTGTACCTGGGAGGTCAGCGGTGTACCTGGGAGTGTTTGAGGTGCCAGGAGTGTCAGAGGTGTACCTGGGAGTGTCGGAGGTGTACCTGAGAATGCAGAAGCACTGGGAGAGTCGGAGGTGTACCTGGCAGTGTCGGAGGTGTACCTGGCAGGCCGGGGCGGTACCTGGGAGTGTCGGAGGTGTACCTGGGAGGTGAGAAGGAGGCACCTGGGAGTGCGTTGGGTACCTGGGAGTGTCTGAGGTGTACCTGGGAGTCAGAGATGGGAGTGTCAGAGGTGCACTTGGGAGATCAGAGGTGCACCTGGAGTGTCTGAGGTACCTGGCAGAGTTCGAGGTGTACCTGGCAGTGTCAAGGGTGTACCTGGGAGTGTCATGGTGTACCTGGGAGTGTTAGACGTATCAGGGAGGACAGAGAGTACCTAGAGTGTCAGAGGTGAACCTGGGAGTGTGAGAAGTGTACCTGGGAGTGTCTGGGGTGTACCTGGGAGTGTCAGAGGTACCTGGAGGGGTCAGGTACCAGGGAATGTCAGGTGAGTACCTGGGAGGTCAGAGGTGTACCTGGGAGTGTTAGGAGATGTACCTGGGAGTGTCAGAGGTGTACCTGGGAGTGCTCGGAGATGTACCTGGGAGTGTCAGAGGTACCTGGGAGAGTCGGAGGTGTACCTGGGAGGTAAGAAGGTGCAACATGGGAGAGTCGGAGATGTACTTGGGAGTGTCGGAGGAGCACCTGGAGGTCAGAGGAGGTGCACTTGGGAGTGTCAGTACCTGAGTGTCAGAGGTGTACCTTGGAGTGTCAAGGTGTACCTGGGAGTGTCAGAGGTACCTGGGAGTGTCAGAGGTACCTGGAGTGTAGGAGGTGTACCCAGGGAGTGAAAGAAGTGGTACCTGGGAGGTCGGAGGTACCTGGGAGTGTCGCAGGTGTACCTGGAAGTGTCAGAGGTGCACTGGAGTGTCAGAGGTGTACCTGGGAGTGTCAAAGTGGCATACCTGGGAGTGTCTGAGGTGTACCTGGGAGGTCAGAGGTGTACCTGGGAGTGTCTGAGGTGTACCTGGGAGGTCAGGGGAGAACCAGGGAGTGTCTGAGGTACCTGGGAGGTCAGAGGTGCCTGGGAGTGTCAGAAGTGTACCGGGAGGTCAGGGGTATACCAGGAGTGTCAGAAGTACCTGGGAGTCTTAAAGGTGTACCTGGGAGTATCGGAGGTGTACCTGGGAATATCGGAGGTTACCTGGGAATATCGGAGGTGCACCAGAGTGTCAGGTGTACCTTGGAGTCTCAGATGAACCAGGAGGACAGAGGAGCACCTGGAGGTCAGAGGTGTACCAGGAGTGTCGGTGAAGCACCTGGGAGCTCAAAGGTGTACCTGGCATTCAGAGGTGTACCTGGGAATATCGGAGGTACCTGGGAATATCGGAGGTACCTGGGAGTGTCAGAGGTGTACCTGGGAGTGGGAGGTACCTGGGAGTGTCAGAGGTGTACCTGGGAGTGTCAGAAGGTACCTGGGAGTGTCAAGGTGTACCTGGAGAGTCGGAGGTGTACCTGGGAGTGCAAGAAGGGGTACTTGGAGAAGTCGGAGGTGTACCTGGGAGGCCGAGTACTTGGGAGGCTGGGAGGTGTACCTGGGAGTCAGCGGTGTACCTGGGAGTGTCCGAGGTGCAACTGGAGAGTGTCAGGAGGCACTGGGAGTGTCTTGGAGGTGCCTGGGAGGCAGGAGGTGCACCTGGGAGAGTGTTCGGAGGTACCTGAGAGTGCAAGAAGGCACCTGGCAGTGTCCGGAGGTGTACCTGGGAGTGTTGAGGTGTACCTGGGAGTTCAGAGGTGCACTTGGGAGTGTCAGAGGGTGTACCTGGGAGGTCAAGGTGTACCTGGAGTGTCGGAGGTGTACCTGGGAAGTGTTAGAAGTGGTACTTGGGAGTGTCGGAGGTGCACCTGGGAGTGTCAGGAGGTGTACCTGGGAGGTCAAAGGTGCACCTGGGAGCAAGTCTGAGGTACCTGGGAGGTAAGAAGTGTACCTGGGAGTGTCGGAGGCCTGGGAGGCGGAGGTGGCACTGGAGTGTCAGAGGCACCTGGGAGTGTCAGGAGGTGTACCTGGGAGAGCCAAGGTACCTGGGAGTGTCCGAGTGAACTAGGGAGTGTCAGAGGTGCACCTGGGAGTGTCGGAGGTACCTGAGAATGCGAGAAGTGTACCTGGGAGTGTCGGAGGTGTACCTGGCAGTGTCGGAGGTGACCTGGCAGGGCGGCGGTGTACCTGGGAGTGCCGGGATGTACCTGGGAGTGTAAGAAGGTACCTGGGAGCACAGTGTACCGGGAGTGTCTGAGGCACCTGGCCAGAGATGCCTGGGAGTGTCAGGAGGTACACTGGGAGAGCCAGAGGTCACCTTGAGTGTCTGGAGGTGTACCTGGCAGTGTCTGGAGGTACCTGGCAGTGTCAGTACCTGGGAGGTTGCGGTGTACCTGGGAGGACGTGTATCAGGAGTGACAGAGAGCACCTAGAGTGTCAGAGGTGAACCTGGGAGTGTGAGAAGGTACCTGGGAGTGTCTTGGGTGTACCTGGGAGGCTGGTGAGTACCTGGGAGGTCAGAGGTGTACCAGGGAGTGTCAGGAGGCCTAAGCAAGCCAGGGGTGTACCAGGAGTGTCAGTGAGTACCTGGGAGTGTCAGGAGATGTACCTGGGAGGTCAGAGGTGTACCTGGGAGGTCAGGAGGTGTACCTGGGAGTGCTCAGGTGTACCTGGAGGCGGAGGTGCACCTGGGAGTGAAGAAGGCACATGGGAGAGTCGGAGATGTACTTGGGAGTGTCGGAGGAGTACCTGGGAGTGCTAGAGGTGTACTGGGAGTGTCAGAGGTACCCTGGAGTGTCAGAGGTGTACCTTGGAGGTCAGGGCACGGGAGTAAGTCTGAGGTGTACTGGGAGGCCAGAGGTGTACCTGGGAGTGTCAGAGGTGTACCTGGGAGTGTCAGGGGTATACCAGGAGTGTCAGTGAAGTACCTGGGAGTCTCAAAGGTACCTGGGAGCACGGAGGTGTACCAGGAATATGGGAGGGTTACCTGGGAATATCGGAGGTGTACTAGGAGCAAAGAGGTGTACCTTGGAGTTCAAGGAACCAGGGAGTGTCAGAGGAGTACTCTGAGTGTCAGAGGTGTACCAGGGAGTGTCAGTGAAGTACCTGGAGTCTCAAAGGTGTACCTGGGAGGATCAGAGGTGTACCTGGCAATATCGGAGGTGTACCTGGGAATATCGGAGGTGTACCTGGGAGTGTCAGAGGTGTACCTGGGAGTGTTGGAGGTACCTGGGAGTGTCAGAGGTGTACCTGGGAGAGTCGGAGGTGTACCTGAGAAAAGAAGTGTACTGGAAAAGTCGGAGGTGTACCTGGGAGTGTTGGAGGTGTACCTGGGAGCGTCAGAGGTGTACCTGAGTGCCTGAGGTGTCCTGGGAGCAGTTGGGAGGTGTACCTGGGAGCTGGGAGGTGTACCTGGGAGGCAGAAGGTACTGGAGAGTCGGAGGTGTGGCAGTGTCGGAGGTACCTGGCAGGTCAGAGGTGTACCTGGAGTTGGCGGTGCAACAGAGTGTAAGAAGGTACCTTAGGAGTGTCGGAGGTGTACCTGGGAGTGTCGGAGGTGTACCTGGGAGGTTCGAGGTGTACCCAGAGTGTCAGAGGTGTACCTGGAGTGTCTGAGGTGTGCCTGGGAGGAGCAGAGAGGTGTACCTGGGAGTCTCAAAGGTGTACCTCGAGCACGGAGGTACCTGGAACACCGGAGGTTCCTGGGAATATCGAGGTACCAGGGAGCAGCAGAGGTGTACCTTGTAGTCTCAGAAGAACCAGGAGGCAGAGAGTACTGGGAGTGCTCGGAGGTGGGCCAGGGAGGCCAGAAGTACCTGGAGTTCAAAGGTGTACTGGGAGTACAGAGGCAATAGGAGGTGTACCTGGGAATATCGGAGATGTACCTGGGAGTGTCTGAGGCTTGGGAGTGCCAGAGGCTGGGAGCGAAGCTAGGTAACTGGGAGTGTCTGAGGTGCCTGGAATGCTCAGAGGTGTACCTGAGCGAGGTGTACCTGGGAGTGTGGAGAAGTGCACCTGGGAGTGTCTGGAGGTGCACCTTGCAGTGTCGGAGGTGTACCTGGCAGTGTCATGAGGTGCACCTGGGAGTGTCAGAGGTGCACAAGGGAATGTCAGTGAGCACCTGGGAGTGTCAAAGGTGTACCTGGGAGGTCAGGAGTACCTGGGAGCGTCAGAGATGTATCTGGGAGTGTCAGAGGTGTACCTGGGAGTGTCAGAGGTGTACCTGGGAGCAGTCGGAGGTACCTAGGAGTGTAAGAAGCGTGTACCTAGGAGTAAGTCGGAGGTGTACCTGGAGTGTCGGGAGGTGCACCTGGGAGTGTCAGAGGCATTTGGGAGTGTCAGAGGTACCTGGGAGTGCTCATGTGTGACCTGGGAGTGTCTGAGGTACCTGAGAGTGTCAGAGGTGTACCTGGGAGTGTCTGAGGTGTGCCTGGGAGTGTCAGGAGGTGTACCTGGGAGTGTTGGAGGTGAACTGGGAGTGTCAGGAGGTGTACCTGGGAGTGTCAGAGGTACCTGGAGTGCTCAGAGGTGTACCTGGGAGAGCCTGGAGGTGCACTGGGAGTGTGAAGAGTGCACCTGGGAGGTCAGAGGTGTACCTGGGAGTGTCGGAGGTGTACCTGAGAGAGTGTAGATGCACCTGGGAGCAAGTCAGAGGTGTACCTGGGAGCAAGGGAGGTACCTGGGAGTGTCAGGAGGTACCTAGGAGTGTCAGAGGTGCACCTGGGAGGTCAAAGGTGCACCTGGGAGCAATGTGAGGTGTACCTGGAATGTAAGAGTGGGTACTTGGGAGCAAGGAGGTGTACCTGGGAGTGTCAGAGGTGCACCGGAGTGTCGAAGGTACCTGGCAAGTGTCGGAGGTGTACCTGGGAGGTGAAGTGGTACCTTGGGAGAGGTACCTGGGAGCAAGGAGGTGCACCTGGGAGGTCAGAGGTGCACTTCAGATGTCAGAGGTGCACCTGGGAGTGTCAGAGGCCTGGGGAGTGTCAGAGGTGTACCAGAGCCAGAGGTGTACCTGGGAGTGTCGGAGGTGTACCTGAGAATGCAAGAAGGTACCTGGGAGTAGTCGGAGGTACCTTCGGGAGGCACCAGAAGTCAGGAGTGTACCTGGGAGCAAGCCTGAGGTACTGAGCAAGAAGAGTGTACTGGGAGTGTCAGAGGGCAAGCCTGAGGTGTCAGAGGAGTGCCTGGGAGGGAGGCACCTGGGAGAGCCGAGTGTACCTGGAGTGCCTGGAGGTGGCCTGCAAGCCTGGAGGTGCACTGGCAGTGTCGGGTGGTGCCTGGGAGGGAGAAGTGTACCTGGGAAGGCCTGGGGGTGTACCTGAGCAAGTCAGGAGGTGTACCTGGGAGTGTCAGGGGTGTACCAGGAATGTCAGTGAGTACCTGGGAGTACAAGAGGTACCTGGGAGTGTCAGGAGGTGTACCTGAGTGTCAGAGGTGTACCAGGAGTCAGTGGAGCACCTGGGAGTAAGCAGAGATGTACCTGGGAGGTCAGAGGTGTGCCTGGAGTGCTGAGGTGCACCTGGGAGTGTCAGAGGTGGGAGATGTCGGAGGTACCTGGGAGTGTAAGAAGTACCTGGGAGAGTCGGAGGTGTGGCTTGGGAGTGTCAGAGTGTACCTGGAGTGTCAGGAGGCATGGGAGGTCAGAGGTGTACCTGGAGTGTCGAGGTGTACCTGGAGTGTCAGGAGGCACCTGGGAGGTCAGAGGTGCACCTGAGAGTCAGAGGTGTACCTGGGAGTGTCAGAGGTGCACCTGGGAGGTCAGGGCATACCAGGAGTGTCAGTGAAGCACCGGAGTCTCAAAGGTGTACCTGGGAGTGTCGGAGGTGTACCAGGAATATCGGAGGTTACCTGGGGAATATCGGAAACCAGGAGTGTCAGAGGTACCTTGGAGTTCAGAAGGAACCAGGAGTGTCAGAGAGTACCTGGGAGCAGTCAGAGGTACCAGGGAGCAAGAAGTGGCCTGGGAGTTCAAGGTGTACCTGGGAGTATCAGAGGTGGGAATATCGGGAGGTGTACCTGAACACGGGAGGTGTACCTGGGAGTGTCAGAGGTACCTGGGAGCTGGAGGTACCTGGGAGGTCAGAGTGCACTGGGAGGTCAGAAGGCACCTGGGAGTGTCAAGGTGTACCTGGGAGTTTCGGAGGTGTACCTGGGAGTGTAAGAAGGCACCTGGGAGTGCTGGAGGTGTACCTGAGCTCAGAGGTGTACCTGAGTGTCAGAGGTGGCACCTGGGAGGTTTCGGAGGTGTACTGGGAGGAGAAGGTACCTGGGAGAGTGGTGGTGTACCTGGCAGCAAGCCGGGAGGTACCTGGCAGTGTCAAGGTGTACCTGGGACCAGAGGTACAAGGAATGTTGTGGGAGTACCTGGGAGGTCAAAGGTACCTGGGAGAAGCTGGTGGATACCTGGGAGGCCAGAGATGTACCTGGGAGGCCAGAGGTGTACTGGAGTGTTGGGAGGGTACTCGGAGTGTCAGAGGTGTACCTGGGAGGTAGGAGGTGTACCTAGGAGTGTAAGAAGTGTACCTGGGAGGCCGGAGGTACCTGGGAGTGTCGGAGGTGTACCCTGGGAGGCTCAGGAGGTGCACTGGGAGTGTCAGAGGTGCACCTGGGAGTGTCAGGAGGTGACCTGGGAGTGTCTGAGGTGTACCTGGGAGTCAGGAGAATCAGGGAGTGTCAGGTGGCCTGGGAGTGTCAGAGGGGCACCGGGAGGCCAGAGGTGCACCTGGGAGTGTCAGGGGTATACCAGGGAGTGCTGGGGTGAAGTACCTGGGAGTGTCAAAGTACCTGGGAGTGTCGGAGGTGTACCTGGGAATATCGGAGGGTTACCTGGGAACACGGGAGGTGTACCAGGAGCAATAGAGGTGTACCTGGAGTTCAGAAGTGAACCTGGGAGTGTCAGGAGGAGTACCTGGAGTGTCAGAGGTGTACCAGGAGTGTCAGTGAGTACCTGGGAGTCTCAAAGGTGTACCTGGGAGTATCAGAGGTGTACCTGGGAATATCGGAGGTACTGAACATATCGGAGGTACCTGGGAGTGTCAGAGGTGTACCTGGGAGGTACTGGGAGGTCAGAGGCACTTGGGGAGTCAGAGTGTACCTGGGAGTGTCAGTCAGGTACCTGGGAGGTCTGGAGGTGCCTGGGAGGTCAGATGTGGCATGGGAGGAATGTCAGAGGAGTACCTGGGAGTGTCAGAGGTGTACCTGGGAGGCTGATGTGCACAAGGAATGTGGGTGGAGACCTGGGAGTGTCAAAGGTACCTGGGAGTGTCAGAGCACCTGGGAGTGTCAGAGGTACCTGGGAGTGTCAGAGGTGACCTGGGAGTGTCAGAGGTGCACCTGGGAGTGTCAGAGGTACCTGGGAGTGTCGGAGGTGTACCTCAGGGAGTGTAAGAAGTGTACCTAGGAGTGTCGGAGGTGTACCTGGGAGTGTCGGAGGTACCTGGGAGTGTCAGAGGTGTACTTGGGAGTGTCAGAGGTACCTGGGAGGCTCAAAGGCACCGGGAGTGTCTGAGGTGCACCTGAGAGTGTCAGAGGTGTACCTGGGAGTGTCTGAGGTGTGCCTGGGAGGTCAGAGGCGTACCTGGGAGGTCGGAGGTGTACCTGAGAGTGCACGAAGGTACCTGGCAGTGTCGGAGGTGCACCTGGGAGTGTTGGAGGTGTACCTGGGAGGTCAGGAGGTGCACGGGAGGTCAGTGCACCTGGGAGCACAGAGGTACCTGGGAGTGTCGGGAGGTACCTGGGAATGCAGAAGTGTACCTGGGAGTGTCGGAGGTGTACCTGGAGTGTCAGAGGTGTACCTGGGAGGTCAGAGGTACCTGGGAGGTCGGAGGTGTACCTGGGAGTGTCAGAGGTGTACCTGGGAGTGTCTGAGCTGTACCTGGAGCATCAGAGGTGTACCTGGAGTGTCAGAGGTGCACTTGGAGAGTGTCAGAGGCACCTTGGGAGGACTGAGGTGTACCTGGAGTGTCTGAGGTGACCTGGGAAGCCTCAGGTGTACCTGGCAGGTGCCTGAGGTGAACCTGGCAGTGTCATGGGGTGTACCTGGGAGTGTCAGAGGTGCACCTGGGAGTGTTAGGGTGTACCTGGGAGTGTCAGGAGGTACCTGGGAGTGTCAGAGGTGTATCTGGGAGCAATGACGTGTACCTGGGAGTGTCAGAGGTGTACCAGGAATGTCAGGTGAGACCTGGGAGTGTCAGAGGTACCAGGGAGTGTCAGAGGTGTACCTGGGAGTGTCAGAGGTGACCTGGGAGGTCAGAGGTACCTGGGAGTGGTGGAGGTGTACCTGGGAGTGTAAGAAGTGTACCTGGGAGTGTCAGCGGTGTACCTGGGAGAGTCTGAGGTACCTGGGAGCGTCAGAGGTGACTGTCAGAGGTGCACCGAGTGTCTGAGGTACCTGGGAGAAGTCGGAGGTACCTGGCAATGTCAGCGGTGTACCTGGGAGTGTCAGGTGTACCTGGAGTGTTAGGAGGTATCAGGGAGTGACAGAGATACCTAGGAGACAGAGGTGTACCTGGGAGGAGAGAGGTACCTGGGAGGTTCATGGTGTACCTGGGAGTGTCAGAGGTGTACCAGGAGGCCAGTGAGTACCTGGGAGTGTTAGAGGTGTACCTGGGAGTGTCAGAGGTACCTGGGAGGTCAGAGTGTATCTGGAGCAGTCGGACGTACCTGGGAGTGTCAGAGGTGTACCAGAATGTCAGTGAGCACGGGAGTTTCAGAGGTGTACCTGGGAGCAGTCAGAAGTGCACCTGGGAGTGCTCGGAGGTGTACCTGGGAGGTCAGAGGCATACCAGG
Source organism: Homarus americanus (assembly GCF_018991925.1). Classification (NCBI taxonomy): domain Eukaryota; kingdom Metazoa; phylum Arthropoda; class Malacostraca; order Decapoda; family Nephropidae; genus Homarus; species Homarus americanus. Next base: position 48,894 of record NW_024717749.1, read on the forward strand.
AGGTCAGAGGTGTACCTGGGAGGTCGGAGGTGTACCTGGGAGTGTCTGGGTGTATCTGGGAGTATCTGGGATGTACCTGGGAGTGTCTGAGGTGTACCTGGGAGCTCAGGAGGTGCACCTGGGAGTGTCAGGGGTGTACCATGGAGTGTCAGGAGTACCTGGGAGGTCAGAGGTGTACCTGGGAGTGTCGGAGGTGCACATGAGTGTCAGAGGTGTTCCTGGGAGTGTCAGAGGTGTACCTGGGAGAGTCGGAGGTATCTGCGAGTGTGAGAGGTGTACCGAAGTGTCTGAGGTGTACCAGGGAGTGTCAGAGGTGTACCTGGAGTGTCTGAGGTGTACCTGGGAGCGTCAGAGAATACCAGGGAGGTCAGGAGGTGCAACACGAGGTTTACCTGGGAGTGTCAGGAAAACCAGGAGTAAAAGAGGTGTACCTGGGAGCCAGAAGTGTACCAGGAGTGTCTGAGGTACCTGGGAGGTTGGGAGAAAAACTAGGAGCGTCAGAGTGAATACCTAGGGAGGGCTGGGAGGTGTACCTAGGAATATCGGAGGTTTACCTGGAGGCCGGAGTTGTACCTGGAAGCAGCCGGAGGGGAACTGGAGTGGCCAGAGGTGTACCTGGGAGTATCAGAGGTGTACCTGGGAGAGTCAGAGTGCACCAGGGAGTGTCAGGTGAAGTACCTGGGAGTCTCAAAGGTGTACCTGGGAGCATCAGAGGTGTATCTGGGAGCATTGGACGTGTACCTGGGAGAATCAGAAGTGTACCAGGAATGTCATGAGTACTTGGGAGTGTCAGAGGTGCACTTGGAGTGTCAGAGGTGTACCTTGGAGTGTCAGCGGTGTACCTGGGAGTGTCTGAGGTACCTGGAGAGTGTCAGAGGTGTACCTGGGAGGTCTGAGGTGCCTGGGAGTGTCAGAGGGCCTGGGAGAGCCGGAGGTACTGGGAGTGTGAGAAGGCACCTGGAGGTCGGAGGTGTACATGGCAGTGTCGGAGGTGTACCTGGCAGTGTCAGGTGTGTACCTGGGAGTGTCAGAGGTGCACAAGGAATGTCAGTGAGCACCTGGGAGTGTCAAAGGTGTACCTGGGAGGTCAGTGGGAGTACCTGGGAGCAGGAGATGTACCTGGGAGGTCAGAGGTGTACCTGGGAGTGTCAGAGGTGTACCTGGGAGGTCAGAGGGCCCGGAGTGTAGGGAGGTACCAGGAGTGTAAGAAGTGAACTGGGAGTGGGAGGTGCACCTGGGAGTGCCGAGGTGACCTGGGAGTGTGAGGTGTACTGGGAGTGTCGGAGGTACTGGGAGTGTTGGGCGATACCTGGGAGGTCTGAGGTGTACCTGGGAGGTAGAGGCCTGGGATGTCTGAGGTGTACCTGGGAGTGTCAGGGGAGAACCAGGAGTGTCTGAGGTACCTGGGAGGCTGGGAGAGGTACCAGGGAGTGTCAGAGGTACCTGGGAGGTCTGGGGCATACCAGGAGAGTCACAGGTGAAGACCTGAGTTCAAGGTGTACCTGGGAGTATCGAAGGTGTACCTGGGAATATCGGAGGTTACCTGGGAATATCGGAGGTGTACCAGGAGTGTCAGAGGTGTACATTGGAGTCTCCAGAAGTGAACCAGGGAGTGTCAGAGGAGTACCTGGAGTGTCAGAGGTGTACCAGGAGTGTCGGTGAAGTACCTGGGAGTTCAAGGTGTACCTGGGAGGTCAGAGAGGTGTACCTGGGAATATGGGAGGTGTACCTGGGAACACGGAGGTACCTGGGAGTGTTGGGTGTACCTGGGAGGTCAGAGGTACCAGGAGAGTGTCAGTGAAGGCCTGGGAGTCTCAAAATGGGGAGTATCAGAGGTGTACCTGGGAATATCGAAGGTGTACCAGGGAATACCGGAGGTGTACCTGGGAATATCGGAGGTGTACCTGGGAGGCCAGAGGTGTCACTTGGAGTGTCAGAGGTGTACCTGGGAGTGTCACCTATGTACCTGGGAGTGTCTGAGGTGTGCCTGGGAGTGTCAGGAGGTGTACCTGGGAGCGGAGGTGTACCTGGGAGGAGAAGGTACCTGGGAGTGTCGGAGGTACCCAGATGTCGGAGGTGTACCTGGCAGTGTGGGCGGTGTACCTGGGAGTGTCAGGAGGCACAGGAATGTCAGTGGAGTACCTGGGAGGTCAAAGGTGTACCTGGGAGGTCAGGGAGTACCTGGGAGTGTCAGAGATGTACCTGGAGTGTCAGAGGTACCTGGGAGTGTCAGAGGTGTACCTGGGAGTGCCGAGGTGTACCTGGGAGTGTCGGAGGTGCATGTAGGAGTGTAAGAAGTGTACCTAGAGTGTCGGAGGCACGGGAGGTCGGAGGTGTACCTGGGAGTGTCAGAGGTGTACACGGAATCAGAGGTGTACCTGGGAGTGTCAGCAGTACCTGGGAGTGTCTGAGGTGTACCTAGAGCTCAGAGGTGTACCTGGGAGTGTCTGAGGTGCCTGGGAGTGTCAGGAGGTGAACCTGGGAGAGCCGGAGGTGTACCTAGGGAGTGTAAGAAGTGTACATGGCAGTGACGGAGGTGTCTGGGAGCTGGAGGTGTACCTGGAGTGTCAGAGGTGTACTTGGAGTGTCAGAGGTGCCTGGGATTGTCAGAGGTGTACCTGAGTGTCTGAGGTGTACCTGAGAGTGTCAGAGGTGTACTGGGAGTGTCTGAGGTGGCCTGGGAGTGCTGAGAGGTGTACCTGGAGCGGAGGTACTGAGTAAGAAGTGTACCTAGGAGTCGGAGGCACTCGGAGGTGGAGGTGTACCTGGGAGTGCTCAGAGGTGTACTTGGGAGGTCAGAGGTGTACCTGGGAGGTTGGCGGTACCTGAGTGTCTGAGGTGTACCTGAGAGTGTCAGAGGTGTACCCAGGCGTGTCTGAGGGCCTGGGAGTGTCAGAGGTGACCTGGGAGGTCGGAGGTGTACCTGAGAGTGCAAGAAGTGTACCTGGCAGTGTCGGAGGTGTACCTGGGAGTGCTGGAGGTGTACCTGGAGTGTCGAGGTGTACCTGGGAGTGTCTGAGGTGTGCCTGGGAGTGTCAGAGGTGTACCTGGGAGTGCCGGAGGTGTACCTGGGAGTGTGAGAAGGTACCTGAGGTGGGAGGGCCTGGCAGTGTCGGAGGTGTACCTGGCAGTGTCAGAGGTGTACCTGGAGAAGTCGGAGGTGTACCTAGAGTGTAAGAAGGCACAGAGTGTCGGAGGTGTACCTGGGAGGTCAGGAGGTACCTGGGAGGCCACAGAGGTGCACTTGGGAGGTCAGGAGGTGTACCTGGGAGTGTTGGGGCGGTACCTGGGAGGCAGTCTGAGGTACCTGAGAGTGTCAGAGGTACCTGGGAGTGTCTGAGGTGTTTGGCAAGAGAGGTGCACTGGGAGTGTCGGAGGTGTACCTGAGAGTGCAAGAAGTGTACCTGGCAGTGTCGGAGGTGTACCTGGGAGTGTTGGAGGTGTACCTGGGAGTGTCAGAGGTGTACTTAGGAGTGTCAGAGGTGTACCTGGGAGTGTCAAAGGTGTACCTGGGAGTGTCGGAGGTGTACCTGGGAATGTAAGAAGTGTACTTGGGAGTGTCGGAGGTGTACCTGGAGTGTCGGAGGTGTACCTGGGAGCAGCTGGAGGTGTACCTGGGAGTGTCAGGAGGTGCTTGGGAGTGTCAGAGCTGTACCTGGGAGCACAGCGGGTGTACCTGGGAGTGTCTGAGGTGCCAGGAGTGTCAGAGGCCTGGGAGGTGGAGGTACCTGGAGACGTGAGAAGTGTACCTGGGAGGTGTAGGTGTACCTGGCAGTGTCGGAGGTGTACCTGGCAGTCAAGCGGTGTACCTGGGAGGTCGGAGGTGTACCTGGGAGTGTAAGAAGGTACCGGAGTGTCAAGCGGTGTACCTGGAGTGGTCTTAGGTGTACCTGGGAGTGTCAGAGATGCCTGGGAGTGTCAGAGATGCACTTGGGAGAGTCAGAGGTGCACCTGGGAGGTCTGAGGTGTACCTGCAGTGTCTGAGGTGTACCTGGCAGTGTGTAGGTGTACCTGGGAGTGTCAGGGTGTACCTGGGAGAGCAGACGGTATCAGGGAGTGACAGAGGAGTACCTAGGAGGTCAGAGAACCTGGGGAGGAGAAGGTACTGGGAGTGTCTGGGTGTACCTGGGAGGCCAGAGAGGTGTACCTGGGAGGTTGTGTACCAGGGAATGTTGCAGTGGAGCACCTGGGAGGCCAGAGGTAACCAGGAGTGTCAGAGGTACCTGGGAGCAGCAGAGGTACCTGGGAGTGTCAGAGGTGTACCTGGGAGTGTCAGAGATGTACCTGGAGTGTCAGAGGTGTACCTGGGAGGTCGGGTGTACCGGAGTGTAAGAAGTCATGGGAGAGCCGGAGATGTACTTGGAAGTGTGGAGGAGTACCTGGGAGGTCAGAGGTGCACTTGGGAGTGTCAGAGGTGTACCTTTGAGTGTCAGAGGTACCTTGGAGTGTCACGGGTACCTGGGAGGCCAGAGGTACCTGGGAGGCCAGAGGTACCTGGGAGTAGGGGAGGTGCACCTAGGAGTGAAAGAAGTGTACCTGGGAGTGTCGGAGGTGTACCTGGAGTTGCAGGTGTACCTTGAAGTGTCAGAGGTGTACTTGGAGTGTCAGAGGTGTACCTGGGAGTGTTGGGCGGTATACCTGGGAATGTCTGAGGTGTAACTTGGAGGTCAGAGGTGTACCTGGGAGTGTCTGAGGTGTACCTGGGAGGCATAGGGAGAACCAGGAGTGTCTGAGGGTACCTGGGAGGTCAGAGGTACCTGGGAGTGTCAAGGTACCTGGGAGTGTCAGGGGCATACCAGGAGGTCAGTGAAGTACCTGGGAGTCTTAAAGGTGTACCTGGGAGGCCGGAGGTGTACCTGGGAATATCGGAGGTTACCTGGGAATATCGGAGGTACCAGGAGGCTGCAGAGGTGTACCTTGGAGTCTCAGAAGTGAACCAGGAGTCAGAGGAGTACCTGGGAGGTGGGAGGTGTACCAGGAGTGTCAGTGAAGTACCTGGGAGTTCAAAGGTACCTGGGAGTATCAGAGGTACCAACACGGAGGTGTACCTGAATATCGGAGGTGTACATGGGAGTGTCAGAGGTGTACCTGGGAGTGTTGGTACCTGGGAGGTCAGAGTGGTACTTGGGAGGTCAGAGGTGTACCTGGGAGGTTGAAGGTACCTGGGAGTGTCTGAGGTGCCTGGGAGTGTCAGAGGTACCTGGGAGGCTGGAGGTGTACCTGAGAGTGCAAGAGCGTACCTGGCAGTGTCGGAGGTGTACCTGGGAGAGCTGGAGGTGTACCTGGGAGGTCAGAGGTGTACCTGGGAGTGTCTGAGGTGCCTGGGAGTGTCAGAGGTGTACCTGGGAGTGTCGGAGGTGTACCTGGGAGTGAGAAGTGTACTCGGAGTGTCGGAGGTGTACCTGGCAGTGTCGGAGGTGTACCTGGCAGTGTCAGAGGTACCTGGGAGGTCGGAGGTGTACTCAGGAGTGTAAGAAGTGTACCTAGGAGTGTCGGAGGTGTACCTGGGAGTGTCGGAGGTACCTGGGAGGCCAGAGGTACTTGGGAGTGTCAGAGGTGTACCTGGAGTGTCAGCGGTGTACCTGGGAGTGTCTGAGGTGCCTGAGAGTGTCAGAGGTGTACCTGGGAGTGTCTGAGGTCAAGGAGTGTCAGAGGAGGTACCTGGGAGTGTCGGAGGTGTACCTGAGAATGCGAGAAGTGTACATGGGAGAGTCGGAGATGTACTTGGGAGTGTCGGAGAGTACCTGGGAGGTCAGGAGGTGTACTTGGGAGGTCAGAGGTGTACCTGGGAGGTCAGAGGTACCTTGAGTGTCAGAGGTGTACTCTGGGAGTGTCAGAGGTGTACCTGGGAGTGTCAGAGGTGTACCTGGGAAGGTAGGAGGTACCCAGGAGTGTGTGGGAGGCGGTACCTGGTAGTGTCGGAGGTGTACCTGGGAGTGTCGCAGGTGTACCTGGAAGTGTCAGAGGTACTCGGGAGTGTCAGAGGTGTACCTGGGAGTGTCATGGTATACCTGGGAGTGTTTGAGGTGTACCTGGGAGGTCAGAGGTGTACCGGGAGGCCGGAGTTGTACCCAGGAGGTAAGAAGGTACCTAGGAGGTCGGGAGGTGTACCTGGGAGTGTCGGAGGTGTACCTGGGAGGCAGGTAATGGGAGTGTCAGGAGGCACTTGGGAGTGTCGAAGGTACCCTGAGTGCTGAGGTGCACCTGAGAGTGTCAGAGTGTACCTGGGAGTGTCTGAGGTGTGCTGGGAGTGTTAGAGGTGCACCGGAGGTCGGAGGTGTACCTGAGAGTGAAGAAGTGTACCTGGCAGTGTCGGAGGTGAACCTGGAGTGTTGGAGGTGTACCTGGGAGTGTCAGAGGTGTGCATTAGGAGTGTCAGAGGTGTACCTGGGAGGTCAGGTGGTACCTGGGAGTGTCGGAGGTGTACCTGGAATGTAAGAAGGTACGGAATGTCGGAGGTGTACCTGGGAGTGTCAGAGTACCTGGGAGTGTCAAAGGTGTACCTGGGAGTGTCGGAGGTGTACCTGGAGTGTAAGAAGTGTACCTGGGAGTGTCGGAGGTGTACCTGGGAGTGTTGGAGGTGTACCTGGGACTGTCAGAGGCATTGGGAGTGTCAGAGGTGTACCTGGGAGTGTCAGGGGTGTACCTGGGAGTGTCTGAGGTGTACCTGAGAGTGTCAGAGGTGTACCTGGGCATGTCTGAGGTGTGCCTGGGAGTGTCAGAGGTGTACCTGGGAGTGTCGGAGGTGTACCCTGAGAGTGCAGAAGTGACCTGGCAGTGTCGGGAGGCACTGGGAGTGCTGGAGGTTACCTGGGAGGTCAGAGGTACCTGGGAGTGGCCTGAGGTGCCTGGGAGTGCCAGAGGTGTACCTGGGAGTGTCGGAGGTGTACCTGGGAGTGTGAGAAGTGCACTGGAGTGTCGGAGGTGTACCTGGCAGTGTCGGAGGTGCACGTGGCAGTGTCAGAGGTGTACCTGGGAGAGCCGGAGGTGTACCAGAGTGTAAGAAGGCACCCAGGAGTGTCGGAGGTGTACCTGGGAGTGTCGGAGGTGTACCTGGGAGTGTCAGAGGTGTACTTGGGAGGTCAGAGGTTTACCTGGGAGTGCTGGGCGGTGTACCTGGGAGTGTCTGAGGTACCTGAGGAGTGTCAGAGGTGTACCTGGGAGTGTCTGAGGTGTGCCTGGGGGTGTTAGAGGTGTACCTGGGAGTGTCGGAGGTGTACCTGAGTGCAAGAAGTGTACCTGGCAGTGTCGGAGGTACCTGGGAGGCTGGAGGTGACCTGGGAGTGTCAGAGAGGTGCATTAGAGTGTCAGAGGTGTACCGGGAGCACAAAGGTACCTGAGTGTCGGAGGCCTGGGAATGTAAGAAGTGTATCAGAGTGTCGAAACTGGGAGTGTCAGAGGTGTACCTGGGAGGTTCAGAGGTACCTGGGAGGTCAGAGGTACCTGGGAGGCCAGAGGTGTACCTGGGAGTGTAGAGGTACTAGAGTGTAAGAAGTGTACCTGGGAGTGCCGGAGGTACCTGGAGTGTCGCAACCTGGAGTGTCAGAGGTGTACTGGGAGGTCAGAGGTGTACCTGGGAGTGTCATGGTATACCTGGGAGGAAGTATGTACCTGGGAGTGTCAGTGGCACCGGGAATGTCTGAGGTACCTGGGAGTGTCAGGGGAGAACCAGGGAGTGTCTGAGAGGCACTGGGAGTGTCAGAGGTGTACCTGGGAGTGTCAGAAGTGTACCTGGGAGTGTCAGGGTATACCAGGGTGTTGAAGCACCTGGGAGTTCAAAGGTGTACCTGGGAGTATCGGAGGTGTACCTGGGAATATCGGAGGGTTACCTGGGAATATCGGAGGTGTACCAGAGTAAGCCAGAGGTACCTTGGAGTCTCAGAAGTGAACCAGGGAGGTCAGAGGAGTACTTGAGTGTCAGAGGTGTACCAGGAGTGTCAGTGAAGTACCTGGGAGTCTCAAAGGTGTACCTGGAGTATCAGAGGTGGTACCTGGGAATATCGGAGGTGTACCTGGGAATATCGGGAGGTACCTGGGAGGCCAGAGGTGTACCTGGGAGTGTCAGAGGTGTACCTGGGAGGTCAGAGGTGCACCTGGGAGGTCAGAGGTGTACCTGGGAGTGTCAGCTGGGGTACCTGGGAGTGTCTGAGGTGCCTGGGAGTGTCAGAGGTGTACCTGGGAGTGTCGGAGGTGTACCTTGGAGTGGTAAGAAGTGTACCTAGGAGTGTCGGAGGTGTACCTGGGAGTGTCGGAGGTGTACCTGGGAGGTCAGAGGTGTACTTGGAGTGTCAGAGGTGTACCTGGGAGTGTCAGCGGTGTACCTGGGAGTGCCTGAGGTGTACCCGGAGAGTGTCAGAGGTGTACCTGGGCGTGTCCGAGGTGTGCCTGGGAGTGTCAGAGGTGCCTGGGAGGTCGGAGGTACCTGAGAGTGCAAGAAGTGTACCTGGTGTCGGTGTACCTGGGAGGCGGAGGTACCTGGGAGTGTCAGAGGTGTACCTGGGAGTGTCTGAGGTGCCCGGAGTGTCAGAGGTGTACCTGGAGTGTCGGAGGTACCTGGGAGTGTGAGAAGTGCACCTGGGAGTGTCGGAGGTGTACCTGGCAGGTCGGAGGTGTACCTGGCAGTGTCAGAGGTGTACCTGGGAGGTCGGAGGTGTACCTAGGAGTGTAAGAAGGTACCTAGGAGGTCGGAGGTGTACCTGGGAGTGTCGGAGGTGTACCTGGGAGGTCAGAGGTGTACTTGGGAGTGTCAGAGGGCCTGGGAGGCTGGGGCGGTGTACTGGGAGTGTCTGAGGTGTACCTGAGAGGTCAGAGGTGTACCTGGGAGGCCGGAGGTGTGCCTGGGGTGTTAGAGGTGTACCTGGGAGGCCGGAGGTGTACCTCAGAGTGCAAGAAGTGTACCTGGCAGTGTCGGAGGTGTACCTGGGAGTGTTGGGAGGTACCTGGGAGGGTCAGAGGATGACTTAGGAGTGTCAGAGGTGTACCTGGGAGTGTCAAAGGTACCTGGGAGGTTCGGAGGTGTACCTGGGAATGTAAGAAGTGCACTTGGAGTGTCGGAGGTGTGCACCTGGGAGTGTCAGAGGTACCTGGGAGTGTCAAAGGCCTGGGAGTGTCGGAGGTGTACCTGGGAGGTAAGAAGTGTACCTGGGAGTGTCGGAGGTACCTGGGAGGCTGGGAGTGTACCTGGGAGTGTCAGAGGTACTGGGAGTGCCAGAGCTGTACTGGGAGCACAGCGGTGTACCTGGGAGTGTCTGAGGTGTACCAGGGAGGTCAGAGGTGTACCTGGGAGGCCGGAGGTACCTGGAGAATGCGAGAAGTGTACCTGGGAGTGTCGGAGGTGTACTCAGTAGTCGGAGGTGTACCTGGCAGTGTCAGAGGTGTACCTGGGAGCAGGAGGTGTACCGGGAGTGTAAGAAGTGTACCTGGGAGAGTGCGGTGTACCTGGGAGTGTCTAGGTGTACCTGGGAGTGTCAGAGATGTGCCTGGGAGTGTCAGGAGGTGCACTTGGGAGAGTCAGAGGTGCACCTGGAGTGTCTGAGGTGTACTGGCAGTGTCTGAGGTGTACCTGGCAGTGTCACCTGGGAGGCCATGGTGTACCTGGGAGCAGCAGACGTGTATCAGGAGTGACAGAGAGGCCTAGGGAGTGTCAGAGGTGAACCTGGGAGGTGTGAGAAGTGTACCTGGGAGTGTTGGGTACCTGGGAGGCAGAGTACCTGGGAGGTGACCAGAATGTCAGTGAGTACCTGGGAGTGTCAGAGGTGTACCAGGGGAGGCTGAGTGTACCTGGGAGGTTAGAGAGGTACCTGGGAGTGTCAGAGGTGTACCTGGGAGTGTCAGGAGATGTACCCAGAGTAGCCAGAGGTACCTGGGAGAGCCGGAGGTGTACCTGGGAGTGTAAGAAGGTACATGGAGGTCGGAGATGTACTTGGGAGTGTCGGAGGAGTACCTGGGAGGTCAGAGGTACTTGGGAGGTCAGAGGGCACCTTGGAGTGTCAGAGGTGTACCTGAGTGTCAGGTGTACCTGGGAGGTCAGAGGTACCTGGGAGGTCAGAGGTACCTGGAGTGCAGGAGGCACCAGGAGTGAAAGAAGGCCTGGGATGTCGGAGGTGTACCTGAGTGCAGGTACCTGGAAGTGTCAGAGGTGTACTCGGGAGTGGTCAGAGGTGTACCCAGATGTTGCCTGGAGGTTCAAGTGTACCTGGGAGTGTCAGAGGTGTACCTGGGAGTGCCTGAGGTACCTGGGAGGGGAGAACCAGGAGGCTCAGAGGCAACCGGGAGGTCAGAAGTGGTACCTGAGGCCAAATGCAGGGAGTGTTGGGGTGAAGTACCTGGGAGTCTTAAAGGTGTACCTGGGAGTATCGGAGGTGTACCTGGGAATACGGAGGGTTACCAACACGGGAGGTGTACCAGGGAGGTCAGAGGTGCTCTTGGAGTCTCAGAAGTGAAACCAGGGAGTGTCAGAGAGCACCTGGGAGTGTCAGAGGTGTACCAGGGAGTGTCAGTGAAGCACCTGGGAGTCTCAAAGGCCTGGGAGTATCAGAGGGCCTGGGAATGGAGGTGTACCTGGGAATATCGGAGGTGTACTGGGAGTGTCAGAGGTGGGAGTGTCAGGAAGTACCTGGGAGTGCCAGAGGTGTACTTGGGAGGTCAGAGGTGTACCTGGGAGTGTCAGCTGTACCTGGGAGTGTCTGAGGTGTGCCTGGGAGTAACAGAGGTGTACTGGGAGCAGCGGAGGTGTACCTTGGAGTGTAAGAAGTGTACCTAGGGAGTGTCGGAGGTACCTGGAGTGTCGGAGGTGTACCTGGAGTGTCAGAGGCACTTGGGAGCAGAGGTACCTGGGAGGTTGGCGGTACCTGGGAGTGTCTGAGGGGTACCTGGAGAGTGTCAGAGGCACGGGCATGTCTGATGGAGTGTCAGAGGTGTACCTGGGAGTCGGAGGTGTACCTGAGAGTGCAAGAAGTGTACCTGGCAGTGGAGGTGTACCTGGGAGTGTTGGAGGTACCTGGGAGTGTCAGAGGTGTACCTGGGAGTGCATGAGGTGCCTGGGAGTGTCAGAGGTGTACCTGGGAGTGTCGGAGGTGTACCTGGGAGTGTGAGAAGTGCACCGAGTGTCGGAGGTGCACCTGGCAGTGTCGAGTAGCAATGCACTGAACA
>NW_024717750.1:0-10735 GCF_018991925.1 Homarus americanus
GTAATCACTGACCGAGGAGTACAGTTTGAGTCACAACTCTGGCAGCACCTCCTACAGTTCCTCGGCACGTCTAGACAACGCACTACAGCATACCACCCTCAAGCCAACGGCATGGTAGAGCGTTTTCACCTGCAGCTGAAGGACGCACTCAAGGCACAGCACGACCCTTACAGCTGGACTGATGCGCTTCCCTTAGTGCTCCTCGGCATCCGTGCGTCACACAAGGAGGATATGGACTGTAGCCCAGCAGATCTTACACTAGGCGAGCCCCTTCGGCTACCCGGGGATTTCTCACTCCGTCCTGATCCCAACCAAACCACTCCAGCCGTTCGTCACGACTTACTCCAAAAGCTACGACAAGCAGTTTCTGCATTCAGAGCTACTGTTCCACGCCAGCCTCCTCGGCGCCCTGAACACATCCCTCCTGCACTACTCACAGCCGAGTATGTTTTCGTCAGGCATGATGCTCACCGCAACCCATTACAACGCCCCTACGATGGACCCTTCCAGGTGGTTACCCGTTCAGCAAAGTTCCTGACGATTATCCGGAATGGCAGACATGACACCGTCAGCATAGACCGAGTCAAACCGGCCACCTTACCCGTCGGGCCCCCAGCCCAGCAGCACCATCAACAAACTACGCCTGCACCAGTTCACCTGTATAGACCTCCTCCGTCAGAACCCCATTCCCTGCCATGGACCCTCCTCCTGACATAGAACCTGCACCTATCATAGAACCTGCTCCTGCCATGGACCCTCCTCCTGACGCAGCCCCTGCAGCAGCAGGAGCACAACAACCATTGCTTGTACAATCTCCTATAATCCCAAACCCTCTTTCTCCTCCTAATTCTCCCACAGGTTTTGTGTCACTAGACGGAGTTGTTACAAGTTGCGGCCGAGTCGTACGTACACCTGCCCGGTATGTTTTATGTGTGGGACACAACCCAGACAACATCCAGCCTCCCGCCGCGCCGGGAGGGGAGGGGGATTATTGTAGTGGACGTCTCCCCTACAACTGCGTATCCGCATTCCAATGCGACAGTATCCTAGCAACCAAACGAGCGGCCCAGGGGGGGGCGTCACCAGCTGCTACCGTATCCTAGCAACACGGGGGGGGGGGTCGAGAAACCGGCGAGTTCCCACGGGTTTACTTCCGGCTGCTGTGTATATAAGCTCTGTCTCTCCATTAAGATTCATTCTACTCTACGTTCCTGAACACGCAACACCTCCTCCAAGCAAGCTCCTCGCTGTCCAGCTCTCATTCAACCTGGAGGCCAGCAACAGGCAACATCTCCTCTAACGAAGCTCCTGCATATCTACCTCCTTCAGCACGCTACTCACCGAAGGTGTCTACTGAGCAGCTCCTCACCACACGGCATCTCCAGCACCAGACTGTCTATCATATAACTTATATTATATAAGAAAACCACCACCTTAGAGTTTCCATCCATCCATCCTGAATGCTAGACAACATAATATCACGTAACCCTACAGTATTAAAAATTCCTGGGGTTTACATGTAAAATTTTAACCAATCAGATGTTAAAATGTCAAATTACCTACTTAGAAATTTCGTTTATAGGTAAAAAGAGGTTCAACTAATTTGCAAAAGTAATTACATAGCTGTTTGAACAAGCGATGTTTAATAATTATTTCTGGGTATTTAAAAATCCTAGCCAATTAGAAGCTAAAATATCAAATAAGAATACAGGACGTGCAAGTGGTTCACGGTCTGACTAATTACCCAAATGTACCCAAATGTACCTAAATGTAGCCGCAATGAAGTCAAATAATGGTCCTACATGAATAAATCTGACTGCCAACCACTTCTCGACTAGTATTTGGTGTCACAAAGTAAAAAAAAATTGGAAAACTTAATTTAAACTGAGTTAATAGATCGCGTGCTTGTACCGAGGGAGCGAGTAATTACCCAAATGAACCCAAATGTAGTCGCAATGAAGTCAAATGATGGTCCTACAAACATAAATCGGGCTGTGAGTCACTTCTCGATTATTATTTGGTGTCATAAAGTCACAAAAAATTGGTAAACTTAATTTAATCTGAGTTAGGTTAGGTTAGGTTAGGTACATGCACTCGATCTATTAACTCAGATTAAATTAAGTTTACCAATTTTTTGTGACTTCGTGACACCAAATACTAGTCGAGATTAGGTTAGGTTAGGTTAGGTTAGGTTAGGTACATGCACGCGATCTATAAACTCAGATTAAATTAAGTTTTCCATTTTTTTTTTTACTTTGTGACACCAAATACTAGTTGAGAAGTGGTTGGCAGTCCTGTTTATTCGTGTAGGACCATTATTTGACTTCATTGTGGCTACATTTGGGTACATTCGGGTAATTAGTCGGACCCAGTGTTCAAAATACGGCAGAGAGCTGACCGTGAAGAAATGTGTGTTTCAGTGACTACAACCGATCGGACTCTTACGTCCACAGAAAGCGTAAAATTACACATTGCCGCTTCAAGATAATTGCTTTCATTTGTACCAGATATCAAAGTAAATTCTGCTTAATATGCCGAGGGATCCGGGGTAAGGAAGTTAGGTAAGGTTAGGTAGGTTTGGTTGGTTAGGTCAGGTTCTGTAAGTCCTGTGCATTGTCGTTTCCATTTTCGTGTTTAGTATCATGCACTTAGTATCTCCAGAAATTTTTGCTCAATTCCATACGTTATTTTACTGCTTACCGTGTTCTTCATCTTTACCAATCTCACTCTTAAACTTCACATTTACAATCAGTTATTATGAAAATAAAGAAACACGTGCACGTCTGTATACTTCAATGTGTACTGTGCTGTATCAGGGGAGCGTGTCATTGGTCACGTTTCGTCCACTGGTGAGCAGATCTTATATTTTTTGGAGTACCTTGACCCACCTAAGCAATTTATTTATAATCATTTAAACAATCACTAAATGATAAATTGGAAACTAAATATGTTGGCATTCATTCAATAATTAAAACATTGTAATGAACCTTACCTGTGATATCTGCCCTTTATTATTCGTAAGCAGCTCAAGTCCATATTAATAAAATCGTTCCCACATGTATAACTTCAAAATAATAACATTTCGAAAGACATTCATTTTAGTTACACAATAAAAAAAAACATTAGATTTCACCAGCAAGCTTTACTCCACCACTGCCTGTCTTTTTATGTGGGCAGTAGCTCGCAATCAGTCAGTAGGTCATTCGTTATCAAAATATATCTCAACGTTTGTAAGTGTACATTATGTTCTGTGAACAAACGGGATCAATCAGTATCGTTAAGCATCTCACTAAACCGTCACCTCTGTTAAACATGACAAAGCCTTGAAGAAGTACAGCACGTCCACCCTCACTCAGGGTAATCAAGGTACTGGACAGTCCAGTACCTTGATTACCCTGAGTGAGGGTCTGGACTACTGGCTTTCATGACTAAACTCTACAAGCCTACAACTTGTCGACGTCTTCCATCAAGGTCTCTGGGCCTCTCAAGGCAAACTGCAGTTTTGAACACGGTAACGACCACTTAAGTTGTTATAACGACCTGTGTAATATATTGCATTGTATTATATTGTATTGTTCTCATCTACTTGGGGTAGGTTATTCTTTTATTTAAATTTCAATTTTCGTGGTGTTTTTTCCCCATCATATTTATTTTTATTTGTCTTTTTTCTGGGCATGGTGAGGTAGGTATTGTAGTGGACTTCTCCCCTACAACTGCGTAGCCGCAGCCACCAGCTGCTACCATCTTCCCTAGCAACCAAGCGAGCCACGTCACCAGATGTCACCGTATCCTAGCAACCGAGCCAAAGACCGGTTACTTCTCGGGTTTACCCAACATGACTCATAGATGACTCACCGCTGCTGGGTATATAAGCTCTGTCTCAACCTACCCCCTTTAGCGAATATGTAATGTTTGCTGATGATATTACTCAAATAGTATCATACCCAGGAAAATCAACCCAATTTATGGCACTCTACACGGTAAGAGCGATAAAAAACATAAATGATTTTGAGAAAAAATGGAAAATCAGGACAAATAAGAACAAATTCAAAATAATACCAATAGCCAAGATTAAAACAAGTCCAGTAATAGTCGACCAGGAACTATACCCATACGATACTGAAGGCAGGATGCTTGGATTAAAACTAACAAAAAGAGGATATATAACATACTTAAAAGATAAAGAACGACAGGCAAGAATAAGATTATCAAAAATAAAACGCTTTAAGAACCTTAGCATTAATAACAAAAGAAAGATTTATATTGCCCTTGTCAAATCAATTAAGGACTACCCACCCATCCCATTGAACACCCTTAGTAAAACGTGCATTAAAAGGTTACAAACAGTACAAAATATAGCCCTCAGATTTATATATAACATAAAATATACAGACCACATCAATAATGAACAGCTACACAAGAGAGCAAACCTCTTAGCAATCAATGTAGATATACACAACAAAGCTGTAAATATTTGGAAAAAAGTGACTGAACTTAACACAGAAACATATCAAAACTGGATAAATAATATAGACAACGAAGAATTCCAAGAACACAGTTGGTTTAAATCAGCCAGGAAGAAAGTAATTGAACCATCTCCTGCCCCAATATACATATAAAACATTAATAGAGAGAATAAAAGATGAGAGTGACCTACCAGCTCCACTAAGAACCTGGCAGGCCTCTCCATACAGTGTACCTTTAGACTAACATACTAATATTTAACATTTAACATTGAACTAACATCTGGCAAAAAAAAAAAAGAAAAAGAAAAGTGACTACCCTCCCAGCTACACAAGGACCTGGGCGGGCTCACTAACTCCATCGAAAAAAAAAAAATTAATAATAATAATAATAATGTGCTTACCCTCCCAGCTACATCAGCCAGGAAGAAGTAATTGAACCACCTCCTGCCCCAATATACACATTTACACATAAAACATTAATAGAGGAATAAAGATGAGAGTGACCTACCAGCTCCACTAAGAACCTGGCAGGCCTCTCCATTCAGTGTACCTTTAGACTAACACAACTAACACTTAACTAATACCTCAAAAAAAAATGTGACTACCCTCCCAGTTACACAAGGACCTGGGCGGGCTCACTAACTCCAACAATAATAAAAATAATAATAATAAGCAGCATTATATAAATAAACCAATATTAATACAAAGGTCTGACGACCCAAGGGAGCAGAACAAAGATAAAACACCAATTAGAAAGATGAAGCAATCTGGTTGAGCCCAGATTCTTTCTACTCCTACTGTATTTCAGTTTCACCACTTTTCCTTCAACCCCTAATAATCTTCATTCACCTCATATCTAAAGACTTCGTATCGTATCGTATCGAGATTCATTCTGGCCTCTCTTCCTGAACAAGCAACACCTCCTCCTCCGCCGGCGAGCATGGCGGTCCTCGCTCCCGCCGGCGAGCATGGCGACCCACCAGCTGTCCTTCTCTGAGCTTCCTCACCAACCAGCTCTCTCATTCTGGCCCATCTTCCTGAACACGCAACACCTCCTCCAGCAAGCTCCTTGCTGTCCAACTTTCATTCAACCAGGAGACCAGCAACAGGCAATATCTTCTCTAACGAAGCTCCTGCACATCTACCTCCTTCAACACGCTACTCACCGAACGTCTCTACTGAGCAGCTCCTCACCACACGGCACCTCCAGCACCAGACTGTCTATCATATAACTTATATTATACAAGAAAACCACCTTAGAGTTTCCATCCATCCTGAGTGCTAGACAACATTATACTACGAAATCCTACAGTATGTAAACAAGGAGTACCAACGTCTGTATTTAAGTTGTCTGGGACAAAGTGGGACCCTTAAAGTCAGAGAGAGGGGAAGTGATAGATGATAGTGAGAAAATAAGCAAAGCATTAAACAGCTACTTTTTATCACTTTTCACAGAAGAAATTCAAGAGGAAATGCCAGAGGTGGAACTGATATTTAAGGGAAATGAAGAAGAGAAATTAAAGAATATCACTATCAGAAAAGAGGATGTTCTTAAGAAGATAAATAAAATAAAGAAGACAAAATCCCCAGGGCAGGATGAAATTTTCCCTCGAGTTTTGAAAGAGTGTAAGGAACAGATTAGCGGACCCCTCGTAAATTTATTTACAAAATCATTTGACACTGGAGTTGTACCTTCTTGTGGAAACAGGCAAATGTAGTACCCATGTGCAAAAAGGAAGACAGAGCATCAGCGTCAAATTACTGGTCGATTAGTTTGACGTCAGTAACGGGGGAATTTCTTGAATCAATTATTGAATTAAATTGAATTGAAACAGTTTATTCAGCCAGAAAAACACAGAAACAGATTGGATAACAATAACAATATTATCTTGGCTGAGCCAGTTGAGAACCTGAGCTCTCTTTTAGGCCTGATATATACTATACATTTATCTCAAGGAAGTATTATGTAACATTTAGTAACATCTGGAATAGTACAATAGCATGGTGGTAATAAGAACATCTCATCATGTTACCACGGTTATCACTTCAATATATATTTATATTATTTATTTATTATTTTTTTTAGTTTATTTTTTTTATAAGTATATACACAAATTACAGTGGAATTGAAAAACATAAGTATAATGGCGAAGCAGTACAACATAGGTTGTACAGTATTAAGGTTGAACAAGAGGTCTCTTCTTCAGGAGTGAAGTGCTTCCCCATCTGGAGTACTGTCACCCCATCTGGTCCCCGAGATATGCTAGGGACTGTCAGTTGGTTGAAAATGTTCAAAGGAGGGCCACCAAACTGGTGCCTGCACTTCGGCATCTCAGCTACCCTGAGAGATTGGAGCGCCTGAACTTGCCTAGCTTATACTACAGACGGGCAAGGGGGGACCTAGTTGAGGTTTATAAGCATCTCAGGGGGCACTACTCAGTTGAGTGTCCTTACTTGGAGCTGGCGGACGCTCGCCCCACAAGGGGTCACAGCTCAAGATTGAAGAAGCCGCAAGTCCAGAAAACCGTGAGGGCAAACTTTTTCGGAGTGAGGGTTGTAAACTCTTGGAACAATCTACCAGAGAGTGTTGTGACGGCACCGAGTGTGAGCTCTTTCAAGAGAAGACTTGACCAACACTGGAGCGGGTTCAGGTACATTCAGGAGCCGGTGCATGCCCAGTATTTGCCAACAGTGCGTGACAGAGACGTGACCGATCGCCCGGGCGGCTAGCGAGCCGACCTTTTGGTGAAGAATATAAAGGAAAAGAGACGTGACCGATCGCCCAAGCGGCTAACAAGCCGATCAGTGGCGAAGAGGATAAAAGTAGAGCTGTCAGGATTATGCCTAGTTGGCAAATATGTTGATTGCAATGGTAATTTCTTATCTATTTACTTGATAATTTCCAATAAAACGGTTTTGATGGTACAATAAAAGCAGGTACTGAAAATATCGTAGGTATTGCAAGAAATATTAATACCTAGTCAATAATTATTTTTTAAGAGATGATTTAAAGGAAGGGAGCGTAGTCTTTGCTCGGATGGGTGGGGGTAAGTTGTTCCACACCTTCACACAGTGATATTTTATGGAGGTCTGGGACTGAGAGGAGCGCATGGTGGGTGGTCTTAGTAGCTTTGGGTGCCTTAAGTTGTATCTCTGATTATTCCGGAACTGGAAGTAATTATTCTCAAGCAAGTGATTGATAGATTTGTAAACAAAGAGGGCACAGCAGTAGGTGTTAATATCTTCTAATTTTAACATTTTCCATTTAGTAAATTTTTCATTTGTGTGATCTTTTTTTTCAAGTAGGTCATTATCCGTACAACTCTCTTTTCTGCAGTAACCAGGGATTGTATTTTTGAAGAGCCAGAGGCCCCCCATAGTGTGTGACAGTGTATCAGGTGTTGGCAAACAAGATCAGGATAGATTTCTTTCATTGCTGTGAGATTGAGTGACTGTCGAGTGTGATACATGATAACGCAAATAGCATCCGATCGCAATTAAAGAAAAACAAATTAATCTACGACTGTCAACATGGGTTTACAAAAGCAATATCTTGTCTAACAAATCTGCTGATGTTTTTTAGGAAAGTCTTCGAGGTAGCAGATAATGACGAAAAATACCATAAAGTTATTTACTTAGACTTTAGCAAAGCATTTGACAGAGTACCCCATCAGAGGCTTCTGAGAAAAGTTAAGGCTCATGGTATGGAGGAGAAAGTTTTATATTGGATAAAATCGTGGCTCACTGATACAACACAGAGGGTCAGCGTAGATGGCGTTAAATCTGAGTGGGGCTGTGTAACCAGTGGGGTTCTCTAGGGGTCAGTACAGGGTCCACTCTTGTTCATAATCTACATAAGCGATCTAGATATTGGGATCAGCAGTGACATAAGCAAGTTTGCGGATGACACCAAAATAGGGCGGCAGATTAATTCAGGCAGGATTGCAAATGCACTACAGGAGGATTTAAATAAACTGCAGGAGTGGTCAAAAAAATGGCCAATGAAATTCAACACCAGCAAGTGCAACGTACTTAATATTGGAAAAACAAATATTGTCAATGTGTACAGCCTTAAACAACATCAACCTAGAGAAGCCTTGACCTACGGCCTCGAAAACAGTGCGTTAATGTTCGAAATAAGGCAAACAGAGTATTAGGTTTTATATCTAGAGGTATAAGTAATAAGAGTGCGGAGGTCATATTGCAACTATATCTTGCACTAGTCAGGCTGTACCTCGATTATGCTGTTCAGATCTGGTGCCCTTATTATAGAATGGATATCAATTCACTAAAGTCGGTGCAGCGAAGAATGCCGAAAATGATTCCGGGACTTAGAAACCTTCCATATCATGATAGATTAAAGAAATTAAACTTGCATTCCCTAGAAAGACGTAGAGTGCGGGGAGATATGATAGAAGTATTTAAGTGGGTGAAAGGAATCAATAAAGGAGATATAGATAAAATTCTTATATTATCCAAGCAGGATAGGACTCGAAGCAACGAATTTAAGTTGAATAAGTTTAGGTTTAGGAGGAAGATAGGAAGGAACTGGTTCACAAATAGGGTGGTAGACGGGTGGAACAAGCTTAGTAACTTTGTAGTAAGTGCTGGAACGCTGGAAAGTTTTAAAAGGAGGCTAGATAGATTCATGGATGATAGAGAGTGGTAGTAACTCTCGACAGGAGCTGCCATGCACAGGCCAACCGGCTTTGAAAACCTTGAAGCTAGATGTAGGATAATTATTTAGTGGGTCCCGTATTTTTGACCTGACCTCACCTGACTAGTCACGTCACCCCCTTTCTCTTAAGCTCCTCTACGTGTGTGTTGGTGTTGGTGTGGGATTAGTGAATGACATCATTATAACCTGACCTCATGTCCATTTAATCCAGTCGCCTCTGAAGATGTCTTAAATAAAGACGAAAGCTAAGGTGCTCCATTGTTCCCTTTTCCCCATGTGATTTTATATATATATATACACATCTATATACATATATATATATATATATATATATATATATATATATATATATATATATATATATATATATATATATATAATCAGCTACCTCACCAGCCAGGACTCGAACCCTCGACCTACTGCGTGGGACTAGGGAACGTTACCGACCATACCACAAGAGCACCACGGCGCCATCAGCTCGATGAACAGGCTTTGTGTGAAATATAACATAATCTGGAACTGCTTTTAGTGCTCTTGTGGTATGGTCGGTAACGTTCCCTAGTCCCACGCAGTAGGTCAATGGTTCGAGTCCTGGCTGGTGAGGTAGTTGATTATATGTTCAAAGTCCGCGTGTTATATGGACTAAAAATGAAGTATATATGGTACCTCGTGTTTCATACCACCTGGATTCGGTAAAATGCTACTGACATCCATATAAGAAGCACGGGCAGTTCCCAATGAGAGGTTCACGGCGCCATCAGCTTGATGAACAGGCTTTGTGTGAAATATAACATAGTCTAGGACTACTTTTAGTGTCGTTGTGGCATGGTCGGTAACGTTCCCTAGTCCCACGCAGTAGGTCGAGGGTTCGAGTCCTGGCTGGTGAGGTAGTTGATTATATGTTCAAAGTCCGCGTGTTATATGGACTAAAAATGAAGTATAAATATATATATATATATATATATATATATATATATATATATATATATATATATATATATATATATATATATATATATATATATATGTATATATACACTTCATTTTTTGTCCATATAACACGCGGACTTTGAACATATAATCAACGACCTCACCAGCCAGGACTGCTTTTAGTGTCTTTGTGGCATGGTCGGTAACGTTCCCTGGTCCCACACAGTAGGTCAAGGGTTCGAGTCCTGGCTGGTGAGGTCGTTGATTATATGTTCAAAGTCCGCCTGTTATATGGACTAAAAATGAAGTATATATGGTACCTCGTGTTTCATACCAGCTGGATTGGGTAAAATGCTACTGACATCCACATAAATGGCACGGGCAGTTCCCAATGAGAGGTTCATGACGCCATCAGCTCGATGAACAGGCTTTGTGTGAAATATAACATAGTCTAGAACTGCTATTAGTGTCTTTGTGGCATGGTCGGTAGCCTTCCCTGGTCCCACACAGTAGGTCGAGGGTTCGAGTTCTGGCTGCTGAGGTCGTTGATTATATATATAAATATATATATATATATATATATATATATATATATATATATATATATATATATATATATATATATATATATACACCTCAATCCGCCAGGATTCGAACCCAC
>NW_024717751.1:0-25233 GCF_018991925.1 Homarus americanus
GGGGTGTCCAATAAAAAAAAAAAAAAAAAACAGCTCAGCTGCGCCTTTCGCGTCACACTTAGAAGTCACGGTGATTGGCTAAGATGTAGGCACATAGGCAGGCTCTTTTTGGTGTAATATGCCTCTATAATGGCTTTTTGGCAGGAATATTGTCTAAACTAGATTCTCATAGATTTTCTCTAAAACATGACAATTTACATGGCACTGTTACAGAAGCATTTTTTTCCTATGTTTTTTTGTTTTTTTTTACGTTATCAAACTTGACTTGAAGCCTGTAGATAAGGATGAAGGGCTAATATTTGTTGCTGGGTTTTTGTTGGAAGTACTTTGGAAGTATTGGGGCGGGGGGGGAGGGGGTTAGGTGGACGTAAATGAGGGGAAAGTTTGAAGGAAATTAGGAGAGTTAAAGTATCCGGGCTCAACTAGACATGCTGTATTTTAAAATTCTTTATTGATCTTTTATACTAATAATTTAAGTTGTAGCTCGCTAGCTTTTGACTTTTCTTCTCGTTCATGTTTTGATATAACAGTAGATAGTATTTCAAGCGCTATAATAATTATTTAATGTTTTTTTTTTTGTTTTTTTTTTTAAGATTTATTGGACTGCTACTCCTGCGGACCTGAAGTTACCAGTTTCATACAGGCGTAATAGTGGTAGGTAGACATGAGAGACCGGTGGTTATCACCATTGAAATAACTTATATTACATAAGAATAAAAGCATTTCTATAATCAAGATCCAGGTTTATTTTCATTATATTAGATTATTATTAATTATGACTAAACGGTTGCACAATGAGGGCCATATTATAAAACAGAACATTTATGAACTAAGTTATGCCCTTAAAGACCTTAGTTGAAGCGCAGTCATAACATTGTAACAATAACATTCTCGTTGATTTGCTATATTTGTTCAGATTTAAAGGAATTATGAAAATTAAATCCTCTTAAAGAAAATCCACATTAAGTAATACCACTTTTGACTGCCAATCACGGTAGTCTTAAATGTTACGAAGGACTTGTAAATCTTATTTTAAAACTCTTCTAGACACTGGACAATAAAACCTTTAATGTCTTTCTTGACTGGAACTACAACTCCATGTATGTTCTAAGTTAATGTTTGTTGGGGTCTTGAACAAGTTTGCGACCATAGCTCTGGTTTCCCTTCAGAACGCATAAATCTTTCGCCTTTTACTAAAGATTTCCGTGGGGGGGAACAACTCAATGAGTCTTAATTAATTTTTTCTTAGCCCATTCACATGGGCTCACAAAACTAATTCAAATTAGCTGAAAAGAATCATACAATATCGTAATCAAGTGTATGTAATCTAATGTAGTAAAAAAAAAAAAATCTATTCACATATACAACGTCCTGGATGGAACAATTATCCCGACTATTACATATCTAAATCAGGTTGGGAGAATACAGATCTGTCATAAAATTAATTTCATGCACTTATTAAAAATTGCTCTAGACTTCAAACAAACCAAGGGTACCTAGGGACAGCACTAGGATCCCGCTTCCTCTATCAAGAAATAAAAAATATTGAAATTGAATTGAAATCTGTAAACCTTTTGAGTTCCCTACTTGAAATATTTGTTCTCTAACCACTTCGGGAGAACGGAGTCCTCCGGAGAGACTCAGGTATTCCAAAATACCGCACAGGGTGTTCATGAAATTTGAATTGGTGAGAGAACACCCTTACTTTGCGTCAACTTAGAGATGTCTGATTACAGATGAAGCGTTCAAGATCCTTTGTGACTGATGTTGAAAGCTTCTATTGTATTTACTGTTAGTGAAATTGTCAATATAAGTCAGGGTAGAATCTACTTTAAGAATGAGGTATCATTGACGTCATCCCTAGAGATGCCAGTAATTGTTAACTGTGGCTGAAGTCACCCCCTTTTCATATATGAACATCACAGAATCTGATGTTCATGGTGAAATTGTTGTAAGGGTGTTAATTAAGAAATTAATTAATTATCCTGAAGGGGACTCTCACGCCACGTATCTCTGAAAATCTAACGGGTGTAACCTAATACTACTTGTCTAACGCTCCGGAACGTTCACCAGGGACTGCCATCTTGAACCTTGAAATCAATTTAATTCTGGTCTTCGATAGCTCAGTCACAGCGAAGTTTGAAAAAAGGATCTTAGGAAAGTAAAATGAGTTCGTAGTCTCATTTTCACGTAGTTGATTGATACGTTTATTGAGATAAAAAAAAATACATTTCAAAGGGATGAAGTGACTTAAGTCGTCCGCCACCCCAGTCCAGGAATGTCCCTCTCAGGACTCACATAAATCCCTAATACAGATATATCTTGTATAGTGCATAGTTATATTCCAGATGCAAAATTTCTATATTTCTTGAATATTTCATCTACTTTCCTATTTTTAACCATCCATTCTATTTGCTTGGAGACATTATTTATCTGGGCATTTCTATATACATTAAGAAATGGGCATCCCATGTGGCAGGGTATGGGACCTGGATGTTCTACAAACTCTACATTCCATATCCCGTTCACTTCTCTCGGCTCCAAGTTCCTAGTAATATTTATACCCTAATCTTAACCTCATACACACCGAATCTTTCCACCTGCTCCTATCTTTCCTATTTGTAAAATTTGTGTTCATGAGAACATGATAGTAATGTTTCATTGTTTCACTTTTCTCATATATTTCATTCCTTTTTAAATTATCTTCTATTGATTGTATTTTCCGCAATTTGCTCATAATTTTTTCAAAGTTTTAATACATATTTTGTCAATCTCGGCCTTTTCCGTGACTCTTTTTGCTATTATATCTACTGCTTCATTAAGACCAATCCCCACATGTGAAGGGGCCCATACAAATCGAAAACTATGGCCTTTTTTCCTTATTGTATTTACAATTTTTCTACATAAACCAATAATGTGTTCAAAGACTGAACTCCCGCTGCTCAAAGAATCTAAAGCTGCCCTACTATCAACAAAAAAATATATATCTTTATTCCTCTTTACAACATTTTCTAATCCTACTAACAATGCATATAACTCGGCTTGTGTTGATGATCTAAAATTGCTCGGCCGTTGTCCAATTTTCGTGTCATCAGTACCTTGTTCTGTGTACTGGTTTATAAGGATCCCACACCCTGCCCTGCCACTTGACACAACTGAACCGTCACAATATACATGCAAGGTGTTTATTTTAGGCAAATTACTAATCTTATTCCCATAAACCACTTGCAAGTACAGTATTTTAAGTAAAAGATTGAACTTGAGAAACTTTGGATTGAAATATACTGTACTGTTTTATATTACGTTAAAATAATGATATTCTTTCAGTAAAATCCCCAGACAGGTTTACAATTCATTTCGGTAATGGTGGAGCACACGCTTAGCTCCAGATGGATTTTATGAAATAGCACCAAAACTTCTATTTACATGATCATAACACGAAAATGGAAACACTGCGCAGATGATGATAATGATATGGAGAGAAGTGAGCCGTTTGCTCAACAACAACAGAAGATCGCGGAAAGGTGTTATCACTACCAGAGACACGACCTTCCTCAAACCAAAACTGACGAAAAAACGCTATATACTCCAAGAGGACTCCCGGTGCTCACCTTAACCGCGGAGCCGGGAACATTTCACCAGGGGGAGCGCAGTAGTACTTCCGAGCATCAAGCTCGCTCACCGAAACCACTAACGTTGATGAAGGACCAAAAGGACGACCTGCCGAGGTCCGAGGGCTGGGTGAGAGAACTGTTAGAAAATATGAGGTTCTCCCAAAGGCCGACGCCGAAGTTCAGCGGAGGAACTTGTGGTGAATACTGGAAGCTCAAGGAACCCTTCCAGCGACACGTTGGGATGCCGCAGATACTTGATGCTTTGAAATTAGAGACACTCTTCGTCGATTATGCCAGCTCCGCTAAGGACGCTCTGCGAGGATGCCTGCAAATACAAAATCCCAAAGCATGGTACAATGAAGCACCCATGTGGGGTCCCGGGTTACCTTTCCGGTTCCGGGACCAGGTTTTGGGGTACCCCCGGTATGTTTCCTCTCACTGCATGGTCTTAGTAATAACCACAGCAATGGAGAAATACCGGGTTCCCTGCCCGCCTCCTAAAATATAGTATAGTCAACTCTCATACTTTCACCTCTTAGAAAGTCCAAATCTGTGTTCTTTCTTCTATGTAAAAAGGACACTGATTATGTACTCCCCGTTAAGCTGATAAGAACAGATACTACACTTTGATCTTAGCCAAAAGGCATCCTGTTGGTTCCGCTGTCCTTGCTCCACCTGACGTTGATTGTCTCTCCTCCTCCTCCTCCACTGTCGGACATGTCTGGCTACTTTGTGGTTGATCAAGCCTCTCTTTGTTGGGGCAGTATTGCACATCACACTGGAATCGAAAATGGCAAACCCTTTGCTCCTCCCTCATCTGCCTCTTGACGATACATTCGTGATTGCCTGGCCGGGAATTCAGTACAAGATGGCATCCAGCACACAGCTCAGCCAAAAGGCCGAGAAGCAGGTCCCGCAACTAGTACTAAGTATGGAAGTAGCAAAAGAGAGAAATAAGAATATATTTTATTTAAAAGAATGATACAGAGTTTTTTATTTACAATAGTTTGGGTATTCCAGTTATTTGTGACCATTGGCTTATACTGCCAGATCTGGGGTCACTAAATTTAAGGGGATAATTTAACTCTAATCTTAATGTCTAAGGGTCGCTGCCACCAGACCCCCTCTGGACAGCATGTAGCTCGTTAGGTAGCAGGCAGAATGGACTTGGCATTGGGTTAGGTTTTCCATTGACCAGATCGATGAGGGTAAAGAAGGGGGAAACCATAACATGTCTTAATTGATTTATTCCTTATAACACATACTGGTAAAAAAACATACATGAATTGGCCTTCCTCAGAAGAACAACGGAATTTTGGTTACCCAGCTGGGCTCCAGACTCTCGGTCGTTCCTTCTTACAATATCCCTTAACACATCAGACTGCTCCACTGGTGTGGATTTTAGCACCGTCGGTTATCATACATAGTAGCACCATCTCAACACACCTGTTACACTCCATACCTGCAAGTATGTGACTCCTTGTGACTTTTAGGTATACACAACGGGCACCTCGTTCGCACACCGCCCTCGGTGGGTAAAGACGAGGGCTTCACCTAGAGACATACCAGCACTATTTCTACGCCTGGTATTATAGGTCGCTCCAAGTGACGACCGCAGTTTCTCACGGTTTCCTTAGTTGTGACTATTCATGTGGAGTGGTGCGCTGGGAATCCACCGGCTCATAGTGGACTGGTATAGTGGGGAGTAATTCCCCACCTGGTGTGGCGCTCAAGGAGACAATGGCGGTCGGGCGGCAAGATACCCCGACCACGTGGCACCTGTGGTGACGGCAGAACGGGAAAGACTAAGGCCGGCTTCCCGCCGCTTCTCGTCACATAGGCCTACAGTTTCCAATCCTCAATTTACACTTTTGTTTATGGTTCTCACCTGAACACTTTACGGTATATTGTCACTCATTTCTTATAAACACATATATTAATCCTAAATTACACACTAAGGTCAGGTCTTGGTTTGCTAGTGCTTGGTTAAATGCCTGGGATTTTTAATATCAACGGGGCATCTGAGGCGGGTACATGACGCGCCTTGAAACAAAAGCCGAATGATCATGGCGGGGGTGTATCAACTTCACTTAAAAACTGTAATGAGGGATCCTCCTCTCACACAATGCACTATTTGAACACAGACATAAGATTCTCTGATCACTGTACCTGTCGTGGGTATATGTCACGTGAGGCTACGAGGTGTATTAAATTCATACCGACGCATACACGATATTTCCTTTCCAGTATAGTTTCTAGATCACTGTCAACACCTCACATAGTTCTGATACATTTATCCTTTTTCCAGATCATTGTTCTCATGTATTTTCATATGATATCTGTTGGAGTTAGGTTCGCTACACGCTCACAGACGTAAATAGTAGGACCTTCAAACCCTGCTCCACACTTAGTCTTACAGTACCCTAGTCCGGCTCAACTGGACTTTAACATTCATCTTATGCCTACCCTGAGTGATCCTTAATGCTATGAATACATACACTTGATATGATATAATTATACCTGGGTACAATACCACACATGGTCTAGGAACCTTGAGTAGGTGAGTTGTCCTTTCTCAATGTTTCCCGTTTTCTGGGGTTCTACAAGCGCGGTGCATTTGAATGTTATGTAGCGTAATATGAATTAGATGGGATTTTTAGGGATGACAATGATGTGCGCAGTACAGGCTGACTATCTATTTCATTTTATACATAGTGTTCCTATTCCACTAACTAGAACCTATTCTTTCTTCTATCTTGACTTTGGGTTTATTTCACCCTACATACTGTCTAGCACCTGAGGCATGTTCTATATAAATCATTCTCGACCAGCGAATGGCATCACTTACACACAGTTTCCTGAAGAGGCGCAGGTATCCCTTTGATGCCAGTCGCCTCATCAGCTTCTGATTCTCCGGGTCGTATGCTCCCAGGGGTCCCACTATGAATGCAGCCACCTTCACCTGCTGGTATTGTCTTCTCATCTCTGCTGCCAGTTCTGTATACTTTTCTTCTTTCCTCAGTCTTGCTTCTTTAAATGCCTCTTGTCCATTCTCGAATGGGCAGGTGACGTCGATCAGGATCACTTCTCGGTTCTTTTCAATCACCAGGTCTGGACGTCCATTGTCTGGTGCTCCTGGTACTCGTTCATTTGCCGACATGATCTTCCAATGTCGACCTTCTGCGGCTTTTCGTACTCTATCCACCAGGGCATTATGTCGCTTTTGCATGGCTCGAGCGTGTATCATGCAGTGGTTTACTACATGTGGGAGCGTTTCTTCTCTATTGCACCGACGACATCTCCGATCCCTATTCTGGCCTCGCTTCGCTCCATTGACGGGGAGTAGGTTCAGTCTTGCTCGGTGTATGAAACGCCAGTCTGCGAAGGTTGTATACGCTCCATTTCGAACAAATGCTGATGATGCTCTCTCCTGTGCTACGAGCTTCATCACTTTCCCTTGGTCAGGCTTATTCTGCAGAACTTCATCTCTCATCTGTCATCGCCGGCTCCGGATGGTTTTGGCTACCTTCCTTCTATCTTTTTCTTCAATGATGGAGTCCGTGCATTTTATCTTGATGTTGTCTCTTCCCTCTGCTATCCAGGAAACCCCCATTCGGCCTGAGGCACATCTGGCTCTAGACCAGATGGTTTGGTGGTCTCCTCCTCGCGTTTGCATCTCTCCCTGTGTTAAGTAAATGCATGCGTCGGTCATGCTTGGCTCCTGTCGTGTTCTCATTGTTGCCACTCGCCGGCATTCTTCTCTGGCTATTTCCCTGACGTCAGGATCCGGTCCCGTGAGTAATTTATATGCGGTATCCACCAGGAAAATGTCAGAGTCTTCTGCCGCGAGTGGGACACCACACGCTCCAGCTTTACTGCTTCCGTACAGGTACTCATTCGACGCTCTTGACGGTAGATGTAGCGTGTGTTTCAGCATTGTCTTCATTTCGTTGTCCAGGTGTGCCCAGTCTGTTTTCCTCAGTTGCCAAGTCCTCATTGCATGCACTCCTGCCGGGAACATGAATGTCTTGACTGCATCTATTCTCTGCCACGGTGCTAGCTTGCTTGTCAGTATTTTGGTCCCGAGTTGCATTAGTTCCTCTACTGTTTGGATGTTTGGCAGAAGATGGAACCCAACTGGTCGTCCCAAGAAGAGCGTTGCTTCGCCATCGCTCTTCCATTTAATGGGCGTTTCTCCAACGTAGAACTGTGTCTGGCGCATTCCTCGAGGTCTTCGTCCAGACAGGTGCAATGATGAGCTTTTGCTAGGATTTAGGTCCAGTCCCATCCTACTGCATTGTTCTGTTGCTATGCAGAGGAGTTGCTGTAGATTATCTTGCTGTTTTGTAATGATGGTTATATCGTCTGCATATGCTAAGCATGGGTGCTTGTGTTGTTGGTTCAGTATCATTCCTTCGGCCGCGATTTTCCGCAACAGTGGTTCGACTGCTATATTGAACAGGAGACCACTTATTGGGCACCCCTGTTGCACACCGCATTGCACTGGTATCTCATCTGTTTCTCCTTCCTTTGTTAAGATTCTTGTCGTCTTGCCACTGATGATGTCTTCTGCTACTGTTTCAAAATCCCGTCCCACCCCAATACGGTTGAGCGCTCTTTTAATGAGGTCCAGTGACACTGAGCCAAATGCATTGGTCAAGTCGAGTGCTGCTATGCAGGTATCGCCATTGTTCCGTCGTGCATCGTCCATGTGATGTTGAAGTATGTAGTTGTGTTCTATCACCCCATCACTTGGCATGAATCCTTTCTGTGCAGCGCACAGTACCTCGTTGTCAACGAGCCACCTTCTGAGTCGTGCTGTGAGGCATCCCGTGTACACCTTGTATATTGTGCGGCTCAGTGTTATAGGCCTCCAATTTGCAACGACTTCTGGGTTACCACCTTTTTTGGGGACAAGTATTGTTCTGTATCGTTTCCAGGAGTCTGGTATTCTCTTGGCTCTGAGACACACGTTGAATATGGCTGCCATAACTCGGCATCTTGGGTCAGCCTTTCTCCAGTTATCATATGATATTCTGTCTTCACCTGGTGACGAATTCTCTGCTGCTGCTAGTTTTGTAAATACTTCCTGCTCTGTGAAGGGCTGCATTTCCATCTCTGTTCTGTCGTCTGGCGGTTCGGGAATGTGCTCCACGGTATTTAGGTCACATTCCTTTTCGACCATCATGTGTTGGAAGTGTTCCTCTATTCTCTCCTTGCTTATTTCACATCTTGCGCCGTTCCCTTCGACAATTAGCCGTATTGCTCGGCGACGGTTGTATTTGTACAGCCTCTGGATCTGTTTGCAATCATTAACATCGGTGATTTTCCTGGTCGTGTTCTGTCCTTGAGAGATGTTTATCCTGTTTGCCGCTTGGATTGCTACCTCGATCTCAATCAGTACTTCTTCAAATCTTGCCCAGTCCGGGTTCCGCTGGATCTCATACAGTATGCCCAGAAACGGGTCCAGTATCCATGTCCCCTCAGCTTCATCTCGCTCTTCATTTGGTTCAGGAGTTATGCCAATATGCTCCTGTATGTTGCCTTCACCACTTAGTGTTTGGGTTGCTTCACTTTGCGATAGTGGTGTAAGGGATTCACTGAGATTACTTTGGCTTCCTTCATTTGTTTCTTGACTTTGCATTATCTGTTCCCCTGTTTGGGTACTGTCTCCCCCATGTTGTTCATCAGGGCTTAGAGGTGACAGTGGCATTCTTGGAATGTGCAAGAGGGGTGTCAGGTCCCCTGCGTGCTGTGATTCCTCTCCTGGTGAGGGTTCATTTTGGAGCAGCTGGCTCGGCGTTATAGACCTCAGTCGCGTTTCTTGATCGTCTGGGCTCAGCGGTGACACTGGTGTACTTCTCCCTGAGACGGGGCGTGGTGTCTCTGGTCCTTCCACTTCTCCATCCCTGGGTGGGGGGGTCCATCTGTGCCTTTCTCGTTGCCCTTGTGTTTCTCTTTGCTGCTGTTGCTCGTCATTCTGTGGCTGCTCCCTCTGCTCGTTATCCCTATTTTCCCCAACTTCCTGTGTGGGCTGGGCGCTTGCTGGATTGCCTTCAGGCTGTTGGTTCCCCTGTCGTTGCTCCGCCTGACGTTGGTTGTCTCTCCTCCTCCGCTGCCGTACATGTGTTGCTGCCTTGTGGTTGTTCACTCCTCTCTTTGTTGGGGCAGAGTAGTGGCAGTATTGCACGTCGCACTGGAAACGAAAATGGGGATCCCTTTGCTCCTCCCTCATCTGCCTGTTGAGGATGCACGTGTGATTGCTTGGCCGGATAGTCAGTACCAGATAGCACCCTGCACACATGTTCATATATTCGTTG
This sequence comes from Homarus americanus, assembly GCF_018991925.1. NCBI lineage: Eukaryota > Metazoa > Arthropoda > Malacostraca > Decapoda > Nephropidae > Homarus > Homarus americanus. Next base: position 9,935 of record NW_024717751.1, read on the forward strand.
ATTTTCTTGTTGTGGGCTTCCTTTAGATGTCGGACTAGTGATTGCTTGCAGCCAGACCACCCCGATGATGCACATTCCCATGGGCATCCCTGCGTCCTCTCTGTGCATTTGAAGGATGGTGGTGCAGGAAACCATATGGTCAGCATTCGGTTTCTTCTTTCCGGCTGCCGATCCCCGCTCGGGCGGGGGAGAGCATCCATTCCCCCGCCGTCCGTTGAGTCAGAGTCTCCGCCGCTCCCACCGATTTGTACTGGCTCGCCTGTCGCAGGTGTTCCGGCTCTCCATCCCACATCTTCTCCTTCGTTTCTTCCTCTTGGCCCTTCGTCGTCCATCTTGCCTTACCCACACGAACACCCACACACACATGACAACCCCCTTACCAGGGTGTACCCGCACTATCACGGTATTCCTGGAGGATCGGCCGAGAGTTGTGTACCGACCTCCCTTTCGCCATCACAAACCCACTCGATCGCAAGGTGATGGTTTACCGGGGAGGGACTTTGGGACGAATACACTTCTATGAGTGCAGGTCCCTCAGCCAGTACGAAGTAAGGAAGTACAGAGAGGAGGGAATAGCCACGTGTGAGAAGCACCCACGTGGGGTCCCGTGGGACCAGGTTTTGGGGCTTTGCAGGGCACCCCCGGTATGTTTCCTCTCACTGCATGGTATTAGTAATAACCACAGCAATGGAGAAATACCGGGTTCCCTGCTCGCAGCCTAAAACAACAAAGGAGTAAACTCTGTTACTTTCACCCCCAGAAAGTCCAAATCTGTGTTCTTCCTTCCATGCAAAAAGAACCTGATTATGTACTCTCCATTAAGCTGATAAGAACAGATACTACACTTTGATCTTAGCCAAAAGGCCGAGAAGCAGGTCCCGCAACTAGTACTAAGTATGGAAGTAGCAAAAGAGAGAAATAAGAATATATACTACACTTTGATCTTAGCCAAAAGGCCGAGAAGCAGGTCCCGCAACTAGTACTAAGTATGGAAGTAGCAAAAGAGAGAAATAAGAATATATACTACACTTTGATCTTAGCCAAAAGGCCGAGAAAGCGATTCCAAAGCTGATGATGATGATTATACGGAGAGAAGAGAGCAGTGGCTCTGAGAGTGGGAGAAGGGTATAGTACAAGGTAAAGTTTAGAAGTGGGAAGTAGAGGAGAAGGTTAACAGCAGGTGGGCTATCCACCTTGCGGAGACGTGTTTTTTGTTTTTTAGCTGTTGCAATTAAATTAATGCACATTAGGTAATATTCTTACTTCGCTTCACCTGTAAATTGGTGCAACAAGGATCTATCTCGAGTTTTGTTTGCAGATAAACATTCGAATTCCTTATACATCAACATTTAAAATCTATAATAACAAAAGTTGTAATTATGTAACCAATTAATTTACTATTCTTTACACTTCATGGCTATGTTACCATTTACAATTTTCAGTTTTCCTTAATCACTATCATTAATGCCTTCTTCCTTTGTTTAGGAGCTCTTATTGACCAGTGTTAGTGAAGGAAGAAACTGGCATGTTTGAGGGGCAGACTGAAGAACACATTTACTGTACTTTCCCCACGTAGAGATACGCCCGTTGCCACTGTTTTTTTTTACTATGGTACCACCAACAAACCCGCTGTTTTTATTTTATTTTATTTTATTTTTACATAGTAACTGGAAAACACATTTCCGAAAAATATAAATTGCACTAAAAATGAAAGTGCCTAAATGCGTGAGACGATTACTTTATGAACCTTGTATGCCAACCTTCATGAAAGAATGAAGCTCCGCCCAGAAAAGTAGTTCCTGAAGTATTTGTAAAATGATTACATAAGTATAGACATTTCTTGCATATAATTGAAGAAAATTTGGAATTGTATCAATTTCTAGTTTGGTTATTATTCAATTTCCCAATAAAATGATACTGGGCTATATTGATCTTGTTACTATGCCAAAGAAAGTAGTTCCACAATGTTCAGTTTTATATTAGGAGGGATAGCCCTCACTAGATAGCAAGTTCCTCATAATTGATATTATAAGTAATACCCCAAACGACTTAATCGTGAGAGGGAGAAACTTAAGGTCAATTTGAGATAGAAGAAAACTTGGCTTACCTCTATACTTTAACAAACTTATCCTGGCAAATCAATCTAAAGATGGTGGTTGAGATACTATTAATTACTTTATTTTGGATCTAATTTGAAATCATCTTGATTTAGACACAAGAAAAACGCGAAAATAAATATCAATAGTTAACATTTTCTAGCCCAGTATGTTTGTAAATGAATAAAGTTTATAAAGCCAAACTTGTTTATTTCTATCACATGCTCTTATTTTTAATTTGGAAATTTTTATTTTAGCATACTACGAATTATAGAAAGAGTAATCATTTTATTTGTTTGTAAAATGAGGAAAATAACATAAAAAAGAAGGTTCAGCGCAATGATGGTCAGTCAAGTAAGGTTAGGGTTCAGGATGATCATGTTCGTGCATACTTACCTGGCACAGGAGATACCGTGATCACGAAGGCGGTTTTCCCAGGGCGAGGCTCACCATTGCACTCCGGTGATGCTGACCCTTGCGATTAACCCAAATGTGGTTAACTCGGGTGTGCAATTTTTGTTAGCGGGGGACTGCGTTCGCGCTATCCCCTTTATACATATCATAAGGGACTCTAAACGAAATATAAAGTAAGGTGCAGCGGCGTATTTGCACCACTTAACAAGGTCTCTGTTAATAAATAGTACTTGATTTATGCTTAAGCGTCAGCGAAGAATTTTTTTCTACGCTACTTTTACATGATTTGTATTTTGACAATTTTGTGTGAATGAAAAGATTTTCAAACTCTCCAATTGATGCCTAGTAACTCATAATACTGAAAGAAGTTTTTAATAGTCTGTTAGGAAAACGTGTTAATCTAAATTTTTTTCCAGTATATTATAGAGACATTTTTTTGAGATTAAAAACTTTGATTGAAACAGAAAAATGGAGTGTTATGTCCTCATGACACAATAGAGAACTTCAAAATATTAACTGTACTCATGTTGTGAAATGAGCCTGAATTTATCCTAATGTTATATCCAACGTTATCCTTGCCAGGTCCTAACACACCTCTTATCCATGTTTGTCACATCATACTCATGCATGTGTAACTCCGCATATTGTAACCTACCAAGGACCGAATAAACGGACAATTACATCCTGCTTTTTTGCAACCCAGAAAGAAGTCGCACCTGTGTCTGACCGTGACATATATACAGCGATTATAAGACATTATATGCCCATGGCCATCTTTAAATAAAATGTAATATATTTGCTTTAATTTCTCCCCATGGGGAGTGGACCGATCCCGGAGATACTGCAATACCGGGCCGATCCGCCGCAAAGATGGAGCAAGCCCCTAGCACTTCGCCATGATCCAAAAATCAGTTTAATATCGAAGATCCCACATGGGGATCGTATCAGATATTAAGCTGATAAGAACAGATTTTATTTAAAAGAATGATACATTGTTTTTTATTTACAATAGTTTGGGTATTCCAGTAATTTGTGACAATTGGCTGACTATCTATTACATTTTATACATAGTGTTCCTATTCCACTAACTAGAACCTATTCTTTCTTCTATCTTGACTTTGGGTTTATTTCACCCTACATACTGTCTAGCCCCTGAGGTATGTTCTATATAAATCATTCTCGACCAGCGAATGGCATCACTTACACACACTTTCCTGAAGAGGCGCAGGTATCCCTTTGATGCCAGTCTCTTCATCAGCTTCTCGTTCTCCGGGTCGTATGCTCCCAGGGGTCCCACTATGAATGCAGCCACCTTCACCTGCTGGTATTGTCTTCTCATCTCTGCTGCTAGTTCTGCATACTTTCTTCTTTCCTCAGTCTTGGTTCTTTAAATGCCTCTTGTCCATTCTCGAATGGGCAGGTGACGTCGATCAGGATCACTTCTCGGTTCCTTTCAATCACCAGGTCTGGACGTCCATTGTCTGCTGCTCCTGGTACTCGTTCATTTGCCGACATGATCTTCCAATGTCGACCTACTGCGGCTTTTCGTACTCTATCCACCAGGGCATTATGTCGCTTTTGCATGGCTCGAGAGTGTATCATGCAGTGGTTTACTACATGTGGGAGCGTTTCTTCTCTATTGCACCGACGACATCTCCGATCCCTATTCTGGCCTCGCTTCGCTCCATTGACGGGGAGCAGGTTCAGTCTTGCTCGGTGTATGAAACGCCAGTCTGCGAAGGTTGTATACGCTCCATTTCGAACAAATGCTGATGATGCTCTCTCTTGTGCTACGAGCTTCATCACTTTCCCTTGGTCAGGCTTATTCTGCAGAACTTCATCTCTCATCTGTCGTCGCTGGCTCCGGATGGTTTTGGCTACCTTCCTTCTATCTTTTTCTTCAATGATGGAGTCCGTGCATTTTATCTTGATGTTGTCTCCTCCCTCTGCTATCCAGGAAACCCCCATTCGGCCTGAGGCACACCTGGCTCTAGACCAGATGGTTTGGTGGTCTCCTCCTCGCGTTTGCATCTCTCCCTGTGTTAAGTACATGCACGCGTCGGTCATGCTTGGCTCCTGTCGTGTTCTCATTGTTGCCACTCGCCGGCATTCTTCTCTGGCTATTTCCCTGACGTCAGGATCCGGTGACGTGAGTAATTTATATGCGGTATCCACCAGGAAAATGTCAGAGTCTTCTGCCGCGAGTGGGACACCACACGCTCCAGCTTTACTGCTTCCGTACAAGTACTCATTCGACGCTCTTGACGGTAGATGTAGCGTGTGTTTAAGCATTGTCTTCATTTCGTTGTCCAGGTGTGCCCAGTCTGTTTTCCTCAGTTGCCAAGTCCTCATTGCATGCACTCCTGCCGGGAACATGAATGTCTTGACTGCATCTATTCTCTGCCACGGTGCTAGCTTGCTTGTCAGTATTTTGGTCCCGAGTTGCATTAGTTCCTCTACTGTTTGGATGTTTGGCAGAAGATGGAACCAAACTGGTCGTCCCAAGAAGAGCGTTGCTTCGCCATCGCTCTTCCATTGAATGGGCGTTTCTCCAACGTAGAACTGTGTCTGGCGCATTCCTCGAGGTCTTCGTCCGGACAGGTGCAATGATGAGCTTTTGCTAGGATTTAGGTCCAGTCCCATCCTACTGCATTGTTCTGTTGCTATGTAGAGGAGTTGCTGTAGATTATCTTGCTGTTTTGTAATGATGGTTATATCGTCTGCATATGCTAAGCATGGGTGCTTGTGTTGTTGGTTCAGTATCATTCCTTCGGCCGCGATTTTCCGCAACAGTGGTTCGACCGCTATATTGAACAGGAGACCACTTATTGGGCACCCCTGTTGCACACCGCATTGCACTGGTATCTCTTCTGTTTCTCCTTCCTTTGTTAGGATTATTGTCGTCTTGCCACTGATGATGTCTCCTGCTACTGTTTCAAAATCTCGTCCCACCACTATACGGTTGAGCGCTCTTTTAATGAGGTCCAGTGACACTGAGCCAAATGCATTGGTCAAGTCGAGTGCTGCTATGCAGGTATCGCCATTGTTCCGTCGTGCATTGTCCATGTGATGCTGAAGTATGTAGTTGTGTTCTATCACCCCATCACTTGGCATGAATCCTTTTTGTGCAGCGCACAGTACCTTGTTGTCAACGAGCCACCATCTGAGTCGTGCTGTGAGGCATCCCGTGTACACCTTGTATATTGTGCGGCTCAGTGTTATAGGCCTCCAATTTGAAACGACTTCTGGGTTACCCCCTTTTTTGGGGACAAGTATTGTTCTGTATCGTTTCCAGGAGTCTGGTATTCTCTTGGCTCTGAGACACACGTTGAATATGGCTGCCATAACTTGGCAGCTTGGGTCAGCCTTTCTCCAGTTCTCATATGATATTCTGTCTTCACCTGGTGACGAATTCTCTGCTGCTGCTAGTTTTGTAAATACTTCCTTCTCTGTGAAGGGCTGCATTTCCATCTCTGGTCTGTCGTCTGGCGGTTCGGGAATGTGCTCCACGGTATTTAGGTCACAATCCTTTTCAACCATCATGTGTTGGAAGTGTTCCTCTATTCTCTCCTTGCTTATTTCACATCTTGCGCCGTTCCCATCGGCAATTAGCCGTATTGCTCGGCGACGGTTGTATTTGTACAGCCTCTGGATCTGTTTGCAATCATTGACATCGGTGATTTCCTGGTCGTGTTTGCAGGAAAATCACCGATGTCAATGATTGCAAACAGATCCAGAGGCTGTACAAATACAACCGTCGCCGAGCAATAAAGCAAGGAGAGAATACACTTCCAACACATGATGGTTGAAAAGGATTGTGACCTAAATACCGTGGAGCACATTCCCGAACCAGAGAAGGAAGTGTTTACTACACTTTGATCTTAGCCAAAAGGCCGAGAAGCGATGACGATTGCTGTGTTGCAATCAAAGCAATGCACATTACACAATAACCTTACTTTAGTTTTAAATTGGTGCAACAAGAATTTATCTAGAGTTCTGTTTGCAGATAAACAGTCAAACTCCTTATACATCAACACTAGTAATCTATAATAACAAAAACCGTAATTATATTCCCAATTATTATTACTATTACCATTTACAATTTTTAGTTTTCCTTAATCTTAAAAAAAATCACTTTTGTTCGTTATTTCTTTCTTTCATTCTTTCTTTCTTTTTTCTTTATGAACATTATTGACCAGTGTTAGTGAAGGAAGAAACTGGCATGTTTGAGGGACAGACTGAAGGACGCATACCCTACACTGTACTTTCCCCATGAAGAGATACGCCGGTTGCCAATGTTTTTTAACTATGATACCAACAATACACCCGCTGTTTTTGTTATTTTATTTTTTACATAGAAGCTGGAAAACTAATTTCCCTTGCATTATGAAAAGTATAAATTGCACTAAAAATGATAGTGCCTAAATGATTGAGACAATTACTTTATGAACCGTGTATGCCAACCTTCATGAAAAAATGAAGCTCCGCCCAGAGAAGTAGTTCCTGAAGTATTTGTAAAATGCTTCCTCAAGTATAAATATTTATTGCATATAATTGTAGAAAATTTGGAATTGTATCAATTTCTAGTTTGGTTATTAGTTAATTTTCCAATAAAATGATTCTGGGCTATATTGATCTCATTACTATGCCAAATAAAGTATTTCCACAATGTTCAGTTTTATATTAGGAGGGATAGCCCTCACTGGATAGCAAGTTCCTCATAATTAATAGATAAAGTACACAAGCAATATCCCAAACGACTTAATTGTGAGAGGAAGAAACTTCAGGATCAATTTGCTACAGAAGAAAACTTGGCTTACCTCTATACAAACTTATCCTGGCAAATCAATCTAAAGTTGATGGTTGAGATACTATTAATTACTTTATTTTGGATCTAATGGGAAATCATATTGAATTAGACACAAGAAAAACGCGAAAAAATTATCAATAGTTAAAATTTTCTAACCCCGTATGTTTGTGTTTTGATGGAAATGAATAGTTTATAAAGCCAAACTTGTTTATTTCCATCATATGCCTCTCATTTTTAATGTGACAATTTTTATTTTAGCATATTACGAATTATATAAAAAGTTATCATATAATTGGTTTATAAATTTAAATAAATAATATAAGAGAGATGGTTCAGCACAATGATAGTCAGTCAAGTTAGGTTAGGGTTTAGGATGAACAATTCAGGGCATACTTACCTGGCACAGGAGATACCGTGATCACGAAGGCGGTTTTCCCAGGGCGAGGCTCACCATTGCACTCCGGTGATGCTGACCCTTGCGATTAACCCAAATGTGGTTAACTCGAGTGCGCAATTTTTGTTAGCGGGGGACTGCGTTCGCGCTATCCCCCTTACACAATTCATTAGGGATTACATAAGAAATATAAGGTACAACGGCGTATTTTTACAGGTTAACAAGGCCTCTGTTAATAAATAGTACTTGATTTATGCTTAAGGTCAGCAAAGAATTTTTTTTCTACGCTACTTTTATATGATTTATATTTTGACAATTACGTGTGAATGAAAGATTTTCAAACTCTCTAATTGATGCCTAGTAACTCATAATATTGAAAGAAGTTGGTGTTTTTTTTAATAGTCTGTATCACACTCGACAGTCACTCACTGTCACAGCAATGAAAGAAATCTATCATGATCTTGTTTACCAACACCTGATACACTGTCACACAGTATGGGGGGGCGGGGCCTCTAGCTCTTCAAAAACATAATCTCTGGTTACTGCACAAAAGAGAGTTGTACGGACAATGACCTACTTGAAAAAAAAAACAGATCACACAAATAAAAAATTAGCTATATTGAAAATTTTTAAATTCGAAGATGTTAACACCTACTGCTGTGCCCCTTTGTTTACAAATCTATCAATCACTTTTCATTCGCCTCTACCGCCGTGGACTTCCCCGATTGTTGATGTTGTCGTCCACACCTTCCCTGGTCGTAAATCCACCCAACTGCGGTATATGCTCAAACTTAACTGTCTTGAGCAGATTAATGATGTCGCCTCCTCTCTTAACACCTCCCACCCTCCTATCCTCGTCTACTGTGATGGGTCTGTTACCACGCTGGGCAGCGCTGGGGCAGCTGTGTGCATTCCTGAGCGCCAGGCCTGCAGGAAAATCAAGGGTCCAAGACTGGGCCTCCTCCACTGATTCTGAAAGCATAGCCATCCTCGCGGGCATTCATGAGGTGGCGACCTACTGTATGCTCGCACTGAACGCTGGAACCTCCTTATAATCAGTGACAGCACTTCGCCGCTAGCGAGGCTCAAATTAGCCTCCACCTCCTCCCCTGCCGCCCAACACACCCTAGCCGCCGTCGCCGGGCTAGAACAAACTGATGACATCCGTGTCAAGTTTAATTAGATCCCGTCACTTATAGGAATAACTGCCTGTGACACTGTAGGTCGGCTTGCCAAAGAAGCTACACAAGAAGAAGATATTGAAGCCGCTCGCGCCCTCTCCTTGAGTCATCTCAAATCTCGCATACACGCCACACAACGAGAGGCATTCGATGAAAATTGGACACACCTGAAACAACGGGGTAGCGTCACACTATGCCACTATGACGCTGTAACCGGTGACGACAACCGCCACTACAAAGAGTATCAATCCCTGACTCGATCTCAACAGATTATGTACATGAGACTGCACCTAGGGTACAGGTACCTATGGGAGTACATTGGCAACCCTGAGCCTGGCCGCACTGTTCAATTCAATTCAATTTCAATTTCAATTGTTTATTCCTTGATAGAGGAAGCGGGATCCTAGTGCTGTCACTAGGTACCCCTGTACAATGACACCAGAATCATCTGGCAAGTGTGAAAAGTATATACAGTATAAATATTATAAAGGGGCTTACTAAAGCCTTAGGAAGGAAGGATGTTCCTTTAACACATAATTAATATTATTTACAAAATATCTGGCCAGTATTGGGAGGATCATCGTGTCTCCGTCAGGGGGTCGTGGAGTGGTGGTCCAGCAGGCGTCACGGAAGCGTTGTGTGTGGGGACATCTTAGGAGGTAGTGAATAAGGGTGCGGCTGTCGGGTCTTCTGCATAACGCACAAGAGCGTTGCTCAGGGGATGTGGGGATACCAATCTCCCAAGCAAAGTCATACCCAATGATGATACGGGCAGCAATCACGTCCCCCTTCCGCGACCCTTTCCCGTAGACGTACGAGAAGTCAGGAAGTTTACGGAGGACATCGTACCATGTGGGCGGGGAGTCCAGGGGGATGGCTGCTTCCCGAGCTTCTCTCTGTTTGCGGCGGATTTGGGTCCTAATCTGTAAGAGTGTTCGAGGAACAACGTAGTCAGGTGTGGCCTTGTTGCAGCCAGTCTTGGCAAGGTCATCTGCTGCCTCATTCCCCAAGATACCGACATGACTAGGTATCCATAGGAATGTCACAGGACGGCCTTCATCCTGAAGTGTGGATGTTAACCCTCGTATTCGGAGGATGAGGTCCTTATTTTCCCCAGATCCAAATGCGATCCCGTCGAGAGCAGACCTGGAATCGCAGCAGACAAGCAAGGGGCAGAAACCATCTGCTTCTTCCTCAGCGAGAAGGGCAGCAAGGAGGGCTATTAGTTCAGCCTGAGTGGAGGATGCCCCGTCAGAAACTCTGAGAGACAGTTTGATAGGCTCAGGGGCATGAGGACGGGAGATGTAGACACCAGCCCCGGCCCTACCTGTAGCGGGGTCAACAGAACCATCAGTGTAGAGGACGACCCTACCTGGGGACCAGTGAGCGATCCTGGAGAGGTGGTATTTGCAGAGAATAACAGGGTTCACCTGGGATTTCGGGAGCGGTCCACCGAGGGCAATCACTTCAGGTTGAAAATCCAGCCAGGGAGAAGGAGACGAACCAACAGCAGGGGTGACAACAATATCAGGCAGGAGGTCGTGTTCCTGAAGGGCTCGGATGAGTGACCCTCGCCACTGTCTTCTAGATGGAGGTCGGTCTCGGACAGCAGTAGTCAAGTTGGTTTGGACATAGTTGCCCCTAGGATCCCGTAGAATGGAAACGGCAGTTTTTAGGTAAAACTCCTGGACACGATCCTGTAAGGGGGAAAGACCAAGTTCGGTATATAGAGAAGTAGAGCGTGTCCACTGAGGAGCCCCAAGGATGATACGAGCAGCTTTCCTCTGGATAACTTCGAGACGGTTGACAGCAGTCCGACTAATGTTGACGAGGGCAGGGGCGGCGTAGTCGACACAGGAACGGACAAAAGACTTGTACATGGTGAGAAGTACAGGGATGCTGGCACCAAGGGAACCCCTGCACATGGTAGAGAGGGGAGCGAGACGCCGAAAACATATGTCTCGAAGATAGCGGACTTCAGGGATCTGACAACGTGTGCGAGTTACATACACACCCAGGTATTTTGTCTCATTAACCCAGTCCAAGGGCGTTCCTGATAAGAAAAGGGGTGGAGGTACAACACGACCGTGCCACATGGCTTTTGTTTTCGCAGTTGAAAGAAGGAAACCAAGTGAATCACACTCTCTGGAGACCAGATCAAGGGCTTCCTGCATGCTGAGGTAGTCAGGGGCTTGGAGGAGGACATCGTCGGCATATCCTGAGTGGACAACTTCTGTCGGCCACGGGAGTGATGCAATGGAGTGCATGAGAGTGTTAAACAAGGTGGGACTCAGGACTCCACCTTGAGGGGTGCCGAGGTTCATTTCTTGAACAGGAGACATAGAGCCTTCAACGCGAACCCGGGCCTGACGTCCAGTGAGGTAAGAGGCGATCCATTGTAGAAGTCTCCCTTTAACCCCTAACCGTGCAAGTTCAGCTAAAATGAGGGCAGGCTGAGCCGTATCAAAGGCTCCCTTGATATCAAGGAAGACGGAGACGCGGGCAGTCTGATTGCAATAAAAGGAAGCAATGGAGTGTGCTGTGCTGCGATGTTGAATGAAACCATTGAGGGAGTTGTGGAAGCCGCCTATGGTGTGAAGAAGGCGACGATGGAGTATCCTCTCCATCATCTTGCAAACACAGGAGGTAAGACTAATGGGTCGATATTTCCCAGGATCTCCCGGCTTAGGGATGGGGATAATAGTGGCATTTTTCCAGTTGGACAGGAGAACCCCATGTTCATAAGACATATTGTAGAGAGCAAGCAAGGGGCCGTTAGGAATATTAGTACAGGCGTTGAGGACGGAGTAGGTTATCTGATCATCCCCAGGAGAGGTGTCTTTTCTAGAGCGACGAGCACTGTCAAGCTCGAACTGTGTGATGGGATGATCAGTGGGGGCAGGGGAGGTAAGAGCAGCACGAACAACAGGCTCAGACGCATCGATGCGGGCCTGCACTGCCTCCTGCATTGGATCTGGAAGTGCCTCTGGGGCGGAAGCTCGTGCCCAGTCCTCCATTAAAGAGCAGGCAAGGGAGGCGGGATCAGGGTGGGGAGGAGGCCTCCGTCGAGTACCCCGTATAGCATTAATCCGATTCCATACATAAGAGGGTGACGACTGGAACGATAGAGACCCCGTGAAGGATAGCCAGTCCGCCTCACGTATCCGACGGCGCTCCTGAGTTGCAAAGGAGCACCAATTTTTGAAGTCTTCCCAGTCCTCTGGAGACCGAGACCTCCGTATGGCAGAGTGGAGATCACGGGTTACCTGCCGGAGATGTCTCATGGCAGGGATACGATACCAGTAGTTGGTGGCACTTCTGGGGTGACGGGGAGGGCGTGGAGGGGTAGCGCGATTGACAGAGTCATACACGGCATCAACAAAATCAGCGCTGTAAGAGTCAAGGGACTGAGGGACAACATAGGAATCCGCCCAGGTAGAAAGGTATTGGGTAAAGGAAGGAACAGCATCTTGTGTGAGACGAAGGCGAGGGGATCGATAAGGAGTTGATGTCGGGGCAGAGAAGGAGAGCCTGAGATGGGTAGTAACGGCAAGATGGTCACTATACAGAGCAGGCTCAGTGCAGACGGTAGGATGAAAGGAAGTATGACCGTTCAATAGTAAGCCAACATCAAGGAAACTATGGGGGAGGCGAGTAGGATCGTCAGGACAAAGAAAGCGAACATCATCATCCCCATTAAGAAACTGTGAGAGATGTGATCCATTAAGGGTACATGGAGTGGGATGATCCGGAGTAAGAGTGGGATGGCGGGCATTAAAGTCGCCAAGAACAATAGTGGGAACCCCATCATGGAGGTCGTGAAGAACCTGGGGGTCCAGAGAATTACTCTTGAAATGAACATTGACTACACGAAGGGTCCGGTCACCAAGAGTAAGGGAGACAGAAAGTAATTCAGACGGGGGTCCATGTGAGTCAGGTGAAGGGAGACGAACAGATGGAATGGTGTTACGCACAAGGGTGAGGAGGCCACGAGCCTGCCCACGGTACCGAGGCAGGGTGTAAACAGAATAGCCAGAGAGGCGGAGTGGAGTAACATCGTCTGTGATGGTTTCCTGAAGTAGAGCAACATCTACTTGATGGGAGAGCACAAACTGGGCGAGGTCTGTCCGGCGAGGTCTAAGTCCCTGGATGTTCCATTGTAAGAAGAGGAGGGAACGGCCTCCGGTGTGAGATGAGTCGGAGGGGCTAGACAGGGCTCCAGAGGAGGTACCAAATTCTGTTGAGAGAAATGGAGAGGGAGGAGTGGGAGAGCGAGGGATGGATCCTCCATCTCGGGAGATGGAAGGAGGCGGGTCATCAGGGCTTGCAAAGCGCGCCCCTGTTGGGTCAGGGTGTCCAGAATGAGTTGTTGTTGCTTCTGCAATGTCGCAATTGTTTTCACAAACAAGTCGAGTTGGGCTGAGAGAAGGTTGATTTGCTTGGAGTGGCGATCCAGACGGAGAGTGATTGTTTCCATAGAACCAACTTGGTGTACCTGTGCATGAGCTGGAGGTGGCGGCGAGGATTGCCGAGGGCCCGACTGGGCATGTGGCGGTGGTAGCGACGGAGAGGGACGGTGAGGGTTCAGTTGAGTAAGAGGTGGTGGTGCTGGTGAGAGACAGCGGGGGTCCGGGTGGGCAGGAGATGGTGGTGACTGTGTGGCAGGGCCGGCAACGACATTTGTTCCAAGAACGGTAGGGAGAGGGAGGGAGGGGAGAAAGGATGGGTGGTAGGGGTGATGGAGGGGGTGGTAGAGGAGAGGAGATCAATGGGAAATCCTTGGTGGATGGAAGAGGCGGTGGTGGATAGGATTGAGGTTTGGTTGACAGGGGCTTCGTCAGAGACGAGGGCGGTGGTACAAGGTAAGTTTTCCCCGGGCGAGTGCCAGGACGCTGTGGGCAATTGGCATTCCAGGCGTGGTGACTGCCATGGCAATTGACGCACCGGGGAATAACTGGGATTTTGTTCTGAATTTTCGATTTGCATTCCACTGTGTCGTGAGGACCTGCACAGAAACCGCAGGCGACCATCCTCGTGCACTCCCAGGTGCGGTGTTTCCACGATTGGCAACGACCACAGATTTTCGGGGTTCCGATAAATCGGTCGAGAGGACAGTTGTGAATTGGTCCTACATTCACCTTCGGAGGGAGGGGGGCCACCCACCAGCCGATGAGTTCGTTGGATGGACGTTTGGAGACCGGGTTGATGCGGCGTTCCATGTCCAGTAGTTGTGGGAGAAGAGGGCGAAGATCGTCGATAGGGATCTCCCAGGGTACGTGGCGAACCATTACTTTGGTACGACGAGTTTCTGGGGTGATGATGGTGAACTTCAGCATCACCTCCCCCTGGGGAGCAGGAAAGCCCACCTGAGTGAGCAGGCGTACCGTCTCGTCCATTTGTGTGGTGACTATCACGGCTGTGGGACCTCGGCGGAGGCGAAGTGTTGAGTCCTGAAGTGGAGAGCAGTGACGGAAGAACCAGGTCGTCCGTGTGCTCAGAGGCAAGTCCCGAGGAAAGGCGAGACGACGAAGGCGCGACGGGGCAGGGAGACAAAGGGAATCCCCTATGTCCATCGTCGGCGGAGGGTCGGTCATTGAGCCACATGTAGGCTCACTTGGGGACCCTGATGACAGGAGTCCACCCTCTACAGCCCCAGAAGGGGTGCAAGGGGGAGCCGTGGCCCCTGCTGGAGACCCTGACTTCTGAGGTTTCTGCTTCTTCTTTGACGTGTCTTCAAGAAGAAAGTCGTCAGCATCACTGTCACCTACTGCCGCCGTTTCCAACGAACGGGAGCGTTTAACAGCGGGCATAGGACACGTTGGCAACACTGCAGTCAGGTGGAGTGGTAATGACGTCACACTATCACACTGCGCATGCGCAAACTTGAAAACTTTGCTCAGAGGGATCGGGTGGTAGGACCAGATGTTTTATCCCCAAAAAATGACAAAGTCCAAAAGTAACAAAAAAATATATGCCACTGTGCTGATAACTGGGTCTTACTGTAGTTGTCTACACAGGCTGGGATTGGTAGACTCTCTGAATTCGTCAGAAATACGAATTTTAAGGAGGAGTCTCTTACAGCCTTTGTTGACACTCAGTTGGTTATCGCCGCACTGTTTGTAAACTTTGTGGCCAACCCGACTCTCACACCCTCTCTCACTACATCCTCACTTGCCCTAGCTGTTACCAACACCTCTTCCCTCCCTGACCAGATATCCCTCCTCCTAGTGACAGGCCTGGGACTTGACATTATTAGGGACCTGCCACGCTTTGCCATAAACAGATGAAATGTACCGGGAACTTTCCCCCCACGCACTCATCATTCTCTCACTTTATGTAACTTGACAAAACCTATGACCCTTCAGGCTTTTACCCCCTTAATGCACGAGTCATAAAGGCAAGTA